>NW_027456936.1:0-234746 GCF_040206685.1 Ascaphus truei
AATTGTGTGTGTGTGTGTGTGTGTGTGTATGTGTGTGTGTCATCTTAAATCAATCTATTCTTAACAAATAAAAATATTTTACATGTACTAATTCTCTAATTTCTTTTAATTCACTATGAATTGACTGAATTATTTTAGTATTTTTCTCTCCGCTCTTAATTATTGCTTAATTATATATTTTTTCATGTTTGTGGTTCTGAATCCACACATTAGGAAGTATAGACAGTTGCTTTCTTTCTTTCTTGCTTTCTTGCTCTCTTGCACTCTTGCACTCTTGCACTCTTGCACTCTTGTGGAGAGGGAGTGGCTCAGTGAGTAAAAGACACTGAGTGGCACTGAGAGTTTGAAGCCTGGGGCCTGGTTCAATTCCTGGTGTCAGATCCTTGTGACCTTGGGCAAGTCACTTTATCTCCCTGTGCCTCAGGCACCAAAAACATAGATTGTAAGCTCCATGGGGCAGGGACCTATATTATATTATTATAAATTATATTATTATATTATTGAGCATTTCCCATTTTAAATGCAAAATTACTAACTAATATGTTTTTCTCCTTGTGCTATGAAATGCCTTATTTGAATCCAAAACTCATTGTATGAGGATAGACGCCATTGATTTTTCTTTCATTATTGCACATATGAATGTACAGCTGCAGCAGCAGCGGCCTTTATTCGAACACTTCACGCTGTGTATACTTCAGAATACCCATGTAGTGGCACGTGATCTCTTCCAACCTTCCCGCCTTATCACCCACTATCACTGCTTACTGAATAGCAGTAGGCATTAAGTGCTTGATAAGTGGCTTATGAACGCTTACTGCATAGGCGTGTGTGTGTGTCTGTGTCTATCTGAGGTACTGAGATACAGTAGGTCATTTAATTGTGTGTGTGTGCATGTACAAACTAAAAAAAAGTAACAGTGTTATTATAGCAATTACCAGTGTTACAAATATAGAAGTGCAAATAGCTAAAATGTAAGGAATCTACCGTTTTTTTTAAAAAAGGGGGGGACTATTCCATTGTGCATTTCACTTAATGTGACTTATTACCTTGCAATTAGATTTCTAGATATCTCTTGTATTTTCTAGGGTTACTCTTTGGGAGTATGTGTGAGAGCAAGAGACGGGTTGAGTGAAAGAAATAGAGTGGGAGTCAGGGTGAAAAAATGGAGAGAAGGGAAAGTGAGAGAGAAGGGAATGTGAGATAGAAGGGAAAATGAGAGAGAAGGGAGAGGGAGAGAGAAGGGAGAGGGAGAGAGAGCAGAGGTAAAGAGTGGTGTTTAAAGCGGGGGCAGTTTTAGTCGGGGAAGTAAGGCAAGGGTCATATCGAGAGAGATAAAGGGGGAGTGAGTGATAAAGGGAGAGAGAAAGGGGGAGAGAATGAGCTCTTAAAACAGGACTGCTTTAATGTTTTTAAAGCCTAAGAAATCAGATCAACATACACTGAAAATGAAGGATTTTTTAAAACCGATCGAATTGGCAGAACCAGACTGAAACAGCTTCGTACAAAGCCTTTTTAGATACAGATTGGACATGCGAGAAGGGCTTGCAGCATAGCAAACCATGCCAATTCGCATCTACTGTAGAGTGCTCTTTCGAAGTGATTTGTCTCACTTCAGAGTTTCTAGACTAGGCCGCAAAATCCTTTACGGTGTACAGGAAAAAAGAGACATAAAATACCAAGTCTATTTCAAAACAATGAATGCAACTTAAAGACTCAACATATCTGGCTGATGAATGCAAGGGTTAAACCTGGGAATACTATATTTTCAGTGTGACATGACCCTATTAAGATGCATTTCTCAAGGTTTACAAGTTACTGTATGGTTATTTTGCTGTTTAAAGTTTTTCTACCTTTTTTTGTTTAATTTCTTGAAATTACCTATGTACTGGTAGGAAGATAAATGTTTGAACAGGGGTTCTCAACTCCAGTACTCAAGCCTGTCCAACAGGTCAGGTTTTCAGGATATCCCACCTTAAGCACATGTGGTTCCATCAGGGGCTCAGTTTTCAACCAAGCCTCTGATTGAGCCAAGATATATGACACATATTACTAATGCAGGAATAAGTCATCAGAAATAGGCCCCTTGTTCAAAACAATATAACCATTTTCTCCTGGGATGTTGGAAGCATTAATATGCCTGATGACGCCATATGCTGGGCACAATGACCGAGATAGCAGCTGAGAGAAAGAGCAGAGAATGTAATAGTGTTTAAAATTGTTTCCCAATAGCTCAGATATAGCGATCAGTGAAAGAACAGTGTCCCATCAGCCGTGGCTGGACTGGATGTCTTGCTCACAAGTGCTATGTAATGTGGAAAAATGTTGCACACCAAAAATCAAAATAAATCTGAGATACTAATACCAGTGGGAGTCCGAGTGAAAAAATGGAGAGAAGGGAGAGTGAGAGAGAAGGGAGCGAGAAGGGAGTGGGAGAGGGAGAAGAGGTAGAGAGAGGTGATTAAAGATTGATTAGTTTGAGTCAGGGGAAGTGAGGCAAGGGTCATATAGAAGGAGATAAAGGGGGAGTGAGTGATAAAGGGAGAGAGAAAAGTTGAGAGATAAAGGGGGAGAGAATGAGCACTAAAAACAGGACTGCTATAACGTCTTGAAAGCCTAAGAAATCAGATCAACATACATAGACCTGAAAATGGAGGATTTTTTAAACCGATCGAATTGGCAGAACCAGACTGAAACAGCTTCTTATCAGCCGTCTACCACTGAGATGTATATTCTTTCAGTGGTAGAGAATGTATCATACCCTCCATTAGCAGTGTCTGATTACAATGGCTGCAGTGAAAGAAGTTAGGGTTAGGGTATCCTGAAAACCTGGCCTGTTTGCGGCTCTCGAGGACTGGAACTGTGCAGGCCTGGCTTACAGCATAGCAAAGTAGGCCAATTCACATAAAGAGAGCTATTTAGAAGTGGTTTGCCTCACTTCAGAGTTACTAGAATAGGCCACAAAATCCTTTGCGGTGTACAGGAAAAAAGAGGCATAACATACCAAGGCTGCCATCTTTTAATATTACAAGGTTACTAGATGCTCTGCAGAATTTTATAAATGCAGTAATTAATTGAAGCCAACTAAAGTGTCACTAATTTTAAATATCTTGGCATTTGGTTTCACTCCCATTTAAAATTTGAGTTGCATATTGATAATCTGACATCCAAAATCATTGCCAAACTGGGTGTACTTTATAGGAACAAATCCTCCCTAGGCCAAGGTGCATGATGGGTTAACTTTTGTATCTTACAGACATGCTTAAATGTAGTTAGTACTGCATTGCTGTGAACAGGACACATAGTGGAAAGTTACCTTAATTAAGAGAAACTCTCCAGAGTTGTATGGGAGTCTCCTGGGCCCTCCCCTAGGTCATGCTTATAGTGCCAGCAACGCGACTGGCGAAGTGACGGGTGACGTCACCTGCGAAAGTTATAATTTAACTTTCGGGGATGTCGCTGGCGACATGGGCATTGATTGGTTCAGAGGCTGTCACATGTGGCGACAGCCTCTGAAAAATCTGATTTCCCCAGCTCCAAATTTTGAGTCGCCAGCGTTACTCCCGTCGCGTCGCACTTACTATAAGCGCTGCCTAACTGGGATGTATACTGAATGCCTGGATGTGTTCTCTGACACATTTGTACAGCAGAGAAATGTGCCAGACTCTCAACTGTGGCAAAGCTGATAGTATACTCAGGACTGCGTGCAGTAAAAATTGATCACATAATAGCAACTATTGGGAGTCCCCTGGTTGTTGATGACATCATGAGCGCTATCCTGAGTGTCATAGAATGCTGAAATATATCCAAAGCTATGTATCCAATAAATTGAGCAGAAAGAGATAGGGGAAACTGTCCAAGCATTGCTGGAGTCAGAGGTAATATGGACCGCAGCCAGTTTGTTCAACTATCTGGGCTGTGGAAATACCAGATGGGTAGTGTAGGGTGGCTGTGCACTGTAGAACCCTAAACACAGTAGTGCCACTGTTGGTCGCTGTCATCGCTGACGTAGTTACTTTGGTGGAACATATGCTGTGAAGTATGTATATACAATTATACCAAGGTACAAAAATAGGAGAATGAGAAAAGGAACATAGAGTAGTACGTCTTTGGCTAAGAGAAGAAGAAACCACTTGATTGTCTCTCTCTCTCTCTCTCTCTTTTTATATATATATAAAAATATAAAAAAGTGTAAAATGGGGGGGTTTGCGAGGTGTGAAATAGGCCTTGCAACACTACCATTTGAGTAAAAGTTGTGCCCTAAAAAAAATGTCATGGTAGGTGTGCTATGGGGTAGGGAGGGGGGCCTGATCCTTGCATTTGTCCTGGGCCCCAAGATTTCTGCTGGCGGCCCTACTGACAAGGGATTCCTCAAATTGGGCCCAGCAGAAGCTACTTCCCAAGCAAGCAATTGCCTTTTTATATTATTTGTTCTGCTTTTTACTATTATCAGTATATATATGTAACATCGCCAAAAGAAGGGTCGTGCGGTCACTGCTGTATTTCATCTCCTGTCTGCACCGCTGATAAGAGGCATAGAGGAATTTGTGAGGGCGGACCCTCGCTCTCGCAGAGGGGAGGGGTTTGATGTCTGTCTGTCTGTGTGTGTGTGTGTGTGAGAGGGAGAGAGAGAGTGTGTGTGTAAGAGGGAGAGTGTGTGTGTGTGTGTGTGTGTGTGTGTGTGTGTGTGTGTGTGTGTGTGTGTGTGTGTGTGTGTGTGTGTGTGTGTGTGTGTGTGTGTGTGTGTGTGTGTGTCACCCACCCTGTTTCCCTCTGTCTCACTTTCTGTCGCCCTCTGTCTCACTTTCTGTCACCCTCTGTCTCACTTTCTGTCACCCTCTGTTTCCCCCTGTCACCCTCTGTCTCACCCTGTCACCCTCTGTCTCACCCTGTCACCCTGTGTCACACCATGTCACCCATTTTCTCCCTGTCAACCTCTGTATCTCTCGGTATCACCCTGTCATTCTCTGTCTCACCCTGTCACCCTCTGCCTCACCCTGTCACCCTCTGCCTCACCCTATCTCACACACTCTCTGTGTCTCACACACTCTCTGTGTCTCACACACTCTCTGTGTCTCACACACTCTCTGTGTCACACACACACGCACACTCTCTCTGTGTCACACACACACTCTTAACAAGGACTAATTGTAGTATAATGTAATACAATAAATAAACATGTCAAAAACGAATGTTGTTCTTACTAGGAATTTATTCAATTTTTTTTAAAGCGGGCCTGGGGCGGGGCTAGGTGATGAGTAGATTTTTTTGTTCAGCGAGTAGATTTTTGGGTGATTTGTCAACCACAATATATATATATGTAAGGGGGCCACTCCCGGCTTCCCTGATGTTCCTTTGCCCCTTGCCTTACCCCTGTGGCAGTGGGGGAAGGGGATGGCGACTTTTCCCAGTTGGCGCCGCTATCTGTGCCGGCGCCGTCGGGGGCCCTGATGCTCGAGCATGCGCAGATAGCCACAGCGGCCATGTTGTGTTTGGTGCGAGGTTCGCGCAATACGCAGAGGTTGGCAAGGGTAGTGGTGGCCATTACAAGTGTACAGGAGATCTGGTAGGTTGCGCAGGTGCAGTTATGTGTAGCGGTGGCCACTACAGCTTTGCACAGGTGCAGTAGAGACCGCGCACACAGTCCCCATAGGAAAGAGGTTCTGAGTGGACTACATCCCCCAGCAGCCTCTGGTGAATGCCCTATGTTCCCTGTCACCTGCAACCAACCAGCCACTGAGACTTGCAGATTCTCTGCAGCAGGGAATTTGATACATTGTTTTGTGCAGTCAGGAAGCAGACTGGGAAGCACGTGAGTGAGTGAGACTTAGGGGACAAAGGGGGAAAGAAGGTGGGCAGAGAGCTGCGAGATTCTGCCCTAGGCCAGAAATCCCCAGGCTAGAGTTGAGGCCCTGACTTCCCACTAGTGAGGGTGGGTGGTCACAGGGACAGGCCCTAGTACAGGAACCTGTCACTTTAGAGAGAGAGAGAAGTGAAGGAAGCAGAGACTGTCGCAGCACCATTACAGAGGTTTAGGATCAGACCTCTTCAAGCACAGCAGCAACCAACCGGGTGGGATCGCCCTGGAAGGTAACCCTGACGTATCTTCACCGTCGGATCCTTTGCGAAGTCTGTTTGCAGGTCCTAGCGCTGGAGCGCTCGGCAGGTAACATCCATAAGTGCACCAACTATAAATCAGTACATAGTGGCTGTGCAGTCACACACACACATACCTTACTTTGGGGGTGGGGTTGTGGTGTGGGGAGTTGGACATGGTGTGGGTACACGGTGAGGGGTTGCATCCTGCGAGACACGTGAGTTACTGTGTCTCCTAGAAGAGAGACACTTAATGTATGACATGCATAGTTATGTTACTGTTAGAAAAGTCACTGTTCTTTTATATGCTGTGTGCGTGATATTATATTATTGTCCTGTGAGGAACAACTCCCGCTCTGCTTGGAGCCATCACAGGTGGAGGCGCTGCACCATATAGTATTGTTCAGGAGGATACACCCCAGGTTCTCATTGGCGGAGGCTCAGGCCTCCTGTGAGCCTCACAGGTAAAGCACCACACTGGGTAATACATATAGCTCCCCTCACATGCACCCTATCTGCGATTGGGTGGGGGAATATGGGTTACATATATATATATATATATATATATATATATATATATATATATATATATAGTACCGACACACTTTATTCGAGTGTGGCCGGTACCGCAAGCCGGGAGATTTCCCGGCTTGCTAGTGGCCGCCCCTCGGCGTGCCGCGCGTCATAGACGCGCGGTCACGTGTCTTCGGGAGCGTGCGCCCCCTGCACTCGCGTCCAGGGGCTCCCCGAGGGAGCCCTGGTGTCCCGCGATCGCGGGACAGCGGCAGGGGGTTCCGGGGGACCCGGCGGACCCGGCAGCGGTAGGGAGAGCGCCCCGATCGGAGGGCGCTCTTCCGCTGCTTCGGCGCGCGCCCGTCACTCTCGGGCGCGCGCCAGGCTACTGCTGCGGCCAAGAACGGGCAAATGCTCGAATAAACTTGGCCGCAGCAGTATATATATATATATATATATATATACAGTGGTTGACAAATCACCAAAAAATCTACTCGCCACACAAAAAAATCTACTCGCCACCTAGTACCAAACGTGTGCTGCTTGGGCCAATATTTACTCGCCCGGGGGTTAAATCCACTCGCCCGGGGCGAGCAAATGTATAGGTTTGTCGAACACTGTATATATATATATATATATATATATATATATATATATATATATATATATATATACTTATTATTAGGCTATAACTGCAGCACTGATTATTGTGCTACCTAGTTCTTGTTGGTTCTTAATAGATTGCTATGAGGGATATTGTTATATGCACTTATGATATAATACACCTCATTTAGCAATCAGGACGCCACACTCCATATATTTTAGCACCCTCCCCATCAGTTACATATGTTGCTGGTACCATGGTTTTTTACCTCACTACTTCTTATTGGGACTCACACTGGTACTGTCATTTAGCGCATGAATATTTATTTTGTTCTAACAAAATTAACACAGTATAGGAAAATATGCATTTGTCAGAGGGAAAGGCCAATAATCTGGAGTCAGGTCACCCTAATGTATATTAAAAATAAACACAGGCCTGTCTGATACTCCCTGATATTATAAAGTAAAGAGGCCACTCTATAATAAATATTTACACAGGCCTTTTTAAGTCTGTCCCTAATAATCTGTAATCAGGAGGTCATTATAAGTGTTAAAACAGTAGTGGTACTGTGATATTAAAGTGACAATCCCATACAAGTTTAATTCAGCCCAAATCCACACAATAATGTTAATAAATGCATTATAAATATCACATGACCATATGTATACTGTCTTAGTTCATGGCTGTGTTATTACATCATTACATGTGTAATTAAATCCGTGACATTCTCAGGCTCCCCCCTTCTGTGACAATCATACAGCCGGGCCGTTACATTGCAACACACTAATCCCGCCCCTAGTGACATCACCTGATCAGTAACCAGTCAGAGAAGCTAGCAGGCAAAGAACTACATTTCCCACAATGCACCTCGTGGAGTGTGGCTAGCAGCTACACCTTCTCTCACTAGTTTGTCTCCTGCGAGCTTCCGTACACAGCGTCTTGTTAGAGTGGGGCGTGGACATGTGTAAACTTCAATGGTGGGAAAATGAGACAGTTTTAGCTGCTAGCTGAGCAGTGGTACAGCGCTCTGTAGAAGGCGCTCTCAGTCGGGTGAGTGATTTTTCAATGTGTGTGTTTATTTTATTTCATTTCTCATTTTACTTTCACTTTAAGTACTGCATGCTTATTTTTTTCTTTGGGCATTTAGAGATTTAAGTGCTCCGTGAGCCGATTCCTCCATTGAAGGAGGAGCTATGAGGCCAACCTATCACAGCTACTGTACCATCTTCAGTTGCTTTCAGTATACTGATTAATCCACGGCACAGAATATGCAACTTCAAATACATCTATCAACTGTCTATATGTTAAGCCCCCGGACAAGCATTTGCTTGTTAGTTATACACTAGTTTCATACAAGCACTTCACACAGGGGGCTTCAACTTAGGTAGTACTTGACCGGCCGGTCTGAGTGTTCTCATTTCCATATATTTCTTGCCTCTACACTTTATTTACATACTTTGTACTTATTACTGCAATGTAGCATTTTTCCCCACACCTTAAGGTTCAGTTTATAACAGCTTTGTAGGTCACCACTGCTCCTCATTTTAACCATTTATGTGTATGTGATTAATAAACCTTTATTGATACAATTTGTGTATGTTAGAGTGCTATTCAGGGGATTCTTTTTTTCTGTGTTAGTTTTCATATATATGTGTGTGTGTGTGTGTGTGTGTGTGTGTGTGTGTGTGTGTGTGTGTGTGTGTATATATGTATATATTTATGTATATATATTTGTGTGTGTGTGACCTTGGGCAAGTCACTTCATATCCTCTGTGCCTCAGGCACCAATGTCATAGATTGTAAGCTCTATGGGGCAGGGACTTGTGTCTGCAAAATGTCTCTGTATAGCGCTACGTAAAACTAGCAGCGCTTTAAAAGAACATGCTGTTATTATTATTATATATAAATGTGTATGTATTTATTTATATAGCACTATTAATGTATATAGCGTTTCACAGTAGTAATACATGTGAAAATCCTATAAATAACAAATACAAATATCAGGTCATGGGAATAAGTGATTTGGACATAAAAGTAACATTTCGGAAGTGTGGACAACTAATACATCTTGTAGATTGCCTTTACAGTGTGATGTCATTGATTCAGTAGATTGTGTGCAGACCAGGACTGCAGTACAGTGTCACTCACATGGATGACTTGCGTGGTAGAAGCTCAAGAACAAGGATGTCAAACTCCAGTCCTCGAGGGCAGCAAACAGGCCAGGTTTCCAGGATATCCCTACTGAAAACCTGGCCTGTTTGGGACCCTCGAGGACTGGAGTTTGACATGCATGCTCTAGACGGAGCACAGCTGTGGGTGGGAGGTGGATTTGCTTTGCATCAAATGGTTTGGAGCAAGGTTTATTGTATGTATTATCATAATAACAATGCAATGCTTAACTTTTATTTCAGGAGGGATGACTGCAGAACAGAAGTGAATATTGAAGCCATGTGTTCCTTTTCTTGCAAAAGAGAAAATTTGAAGGACAGTTGAACAGAATGAAAATTACTACACAGAGACAGATAAGCAATGTGTATATTTCTCATTTACCATTTAGTATTTGTCGTTTTATTGACTCCACACAATCCGGCTGCTACGGGTTTCACATTGAACATTTTCATCTCTACTCTACCCCTTCCTGTGATCTGAACCATGCAAGTTTTCATTGATTCAATACATCATGAGTAGAGTGTGGCTACAGTATGAAGTAAAGACCCAAGGACCACATCTACTACCATTCATAACAAGAACATGTGCAGTAGCGCACAGCTGCAGTTCTATGTGATTGTTATGAAAGGTTGAGGTGGTTCAATTCTATGAATCTGGAGTGGGATGGATCCTGTTTGCATCACATGGTTTCATCTAGGCCAGTAGATTATATAACTCTCAGTACAGGTTACACATGGCATCAGTATTAGTGATGTAAAGAGGAGGAAAGCTTCAATGTGGAGAACAAAGCCAAGTAATGTTGAAGTTACTCCTTTTACCATTTACTTGGTCAGTCTGTACTGTCTACTCCCCACACAGCTGCTAAGGGTCTTCCATTTTAAATACTTTCACCTCCTATTCTGCACTGCTTTGCTGCCCATTATTTAGACATGCGTTCCAGTCATGTTTACCACTCTGAATCTCTCTGCAGTCATTGATTCAGCACATCATGGGTAGAGCATGGCTACAGATACAGAAAGCTTTTATTATTTTACCGGCTGATCATCCATAATATTGCATTAAAACATAGAATATCACTTAATTTCCAAAAGATTCAGTGATGCTGATAATGCAGAATCTCACAACATTTCCCATCATAATGCCATAATGCACCAGAGGAAGAAATAATCCTTGCTATATCTGTACATTGTGTGACGTATTACCTCCATGACCATTGATAGCAAGTACATCTTCTGTATAGAGCGGCTGTGTTATGATGCAGTTATTGATCATCATTGACATAATCACAAGAATCTTATGCAAAGGGAAATTGTCCGCAGCGAAGTGAGATGTGTGCCTGTTTTAAGTCCTCCAGCTTAACGCCCCTACACCTCCCACTACACAGACATACTTACTTATGCATACACTGACATCTGGCATACCTACACACACCCCAGGGCCACTTCCTTCCCCTGATGTCAGGGAGAGGATGGGCATGCAGAGTGCAGTAAGTCTCCACGTTACTCTGGCCAACAGTCTTGGCCTACCCCCAGCATCTGTCACCCACAACATCTGTTCCCTCCTTGTAAAGTGCTGAACTATCTCACCTGGGTCAGTGCTATAGCTGATCACAGTGCCCGATCATGATGTCACTGTGACAGGCAGCAGTGCAGATTGACCGGTCAATCAATGCAGTGCCGCACCATATGCACTAAATGAGATTTCCGTGCCCCCTGTCAGGTTACTCCCTGGGCAGTGACCCTGCTCACCCCCTCCCCTAGTTCCACCTCTGACCACAATTATCTCTCTTGGAGAGTGTAGCAAATTGGTGTTGGTGGAATCTCACCTCTGCCATGCATGGTCACAATCTGGGCACAGGACCCAAATAGTGGGCAATGTGGCACTTCTTACAGTAGAGAATAAGTAACTATATTCTTTACTTGTGTATTAAGGACCTTATTTGCATTAAAATTCAGTCCCCATGGGACCAAGACTTTCTGGCTTACTGAACAAAGTGGAATTGTTTCGTAGAGGGTGGAGAATTGTATTTTATCTGAAATTACCCCCTCTGCACAAAATACAAACAATTATACACATACATGTACCTTGTGGAAGTTGTTGCCCTCTATCTTCCTGTGGTCTCTCCCTGTTTCTCACCGTGCCTCCTCCCATTTCCTTGCACCTCTGCGTCTCCGCATATATCCCTATACTCAGAGCCGGCTCCGGTCAGTGACATGGGATGCCCAAATATGAGCATATCCATACATGGGCATCCATGCCACTGACCGGAGCCCACTCTGTTGCGGATATGGAGAGAGACTGGGAGATTTACATCGCCTTATAATTCATATGGTGCATAGTACCGGCACGTATTGTTTTACCGTTACTGTGTACCTTCCTACTTTCACACTGGTACAGTATGTGCTGCAGTGGGACTGAGAGGGATATATTGGTAACACATAGTTATTGTTGGGGGAATTCAATCCATTTTGAAAATAGTAATGCAATGTTTTATACTTTTTTTTTTGCAGTAATGAAGAATGAAAAAGTTCTGTTAAAATTGAATTGGAGGTGAACTGGAATCATCATCAACTCTGCACCAGTGTGAATTGATGTTCTTTAATGTTCTGATAAGGTACATGCAACATCTCTTCCTCAACCCCTACACCACTCTCTGCCTCTTGCCTCTCTCTCTCCACCTCCCTGCTAAGCGTATTAACCCATCTAATGTAATCCACATTCCATGTCTCACTTTACTCTTCACTTCTCACGTGCCCTCTGGAATGTCTGCTCTCTGACTAACAAGGTCTATTTGTACATGACCTATTCTGCTCTCATCATCCACCACTTCTCATTCCCCTCACCCCTGTCCTACTCGATACCTCAGCTTAATTGAACTCTCTCCTCTGACATCTACCCTTATCTCTAACCTCTCCTCACTTTCTGCTTAAACTAACTATCTTGTTAACTTTTACAATGCTATCATCTCCTCCTCCTCCCTCCTCCCTCCTCCATTATATATTTATATGCCCCTTCTAGGCTCTGACACACTCATCCCTCTAAGGCCATGATTATCATGGGCACATGCTTGGTCATCCACAGTGCGTGCGAGCGATGCAGAGCCGCCTCGGACCTCAGTGCAGGGATTGCTGCATACCCCAGCATCTGTCACCCACAAACAATACACACACTAATACTCCCCACAATACACACTATAATACCTCCTCAATACTAATCTCTCCAATAATATTATAGCTCCAAACACAATATACACAACACCCTTACACAAGATACACAATCTAGTACTCTCCTCTGCACCTCTACACACAATATAATACTCCCACACACACAATATACACACTACCCTCCTACCCCCATAAAATACAACCAATAATACACACACACTTTGTGGATGTTGGGACCAGCTCCCGGCATGCACCAGTGAAAGAGAGAGGCCCGCAGAAGCTCGGAAGAACTCCCTCCATCCGTGCCTTCCTCCGTTTCACATCTTCTCCCTGTCTCTCTCCCTCCCTTTCCTTGCATCTCCCTGCGTCTTTACGTATACCCAGTCAGTGACGGCTCTGGTCACGTGATGCCTTAATATGGGCTTATCCATATATGTTCATCCACGTCACTAATGTGATGCCCGCACTGTTGCGGAGCTGGTACTTACGACGCGCACTTATTGTTTTTTCAGTAATGCGTACCTGACTCTACCGGCCTACTTTCAACACTAGTACAATATGTGCTTCACTACGAGTGAGTGGGGAATATTGGCATCACACAGTCACTGTTGAATATGCCATTCAATCCATTTTGAAAATAGTAATGCAATGTGGTTTTGTTTTGTTTGCTTTTTGCAGTAATGAAGAATGGATAAGTTATATTAAAATTAAATTGGAGGGGAACTGGATTCAGCATTTCATCATGAACTCTGCACTTGTGAGAATTTACCTTCTTGAATGCCCTGAGAGGTACACGCAACTTTAAGACTATAATCTGCTGTGCAAGCTTTCGTGCTATACCTCCCCCTCAGGTTTTGATTTATACATTTGCTCCCTCAAGTCATGTCCTCTAATATTTGAAAGCTCTCTCCTAGCATTTTCTCTCTACCACAGAACGTCATCCCAATGTAACCTCTCTCTTGTTCTCTCTGCTTGCTGTTTCCTCACTTTTCTGTTAAACTTTTCTAATTTCTCTAACTTCCACACTCCTGCTTTTATCCACATGTTCTCCTCTTTCCTTCCCCTACCTTTGCATGTGTCTACACACTGCACCATTTGTACAGACCTCTATTGCAGCTATTTCTGCACTGCTCAATGAAAAGCACTCATGTACATCCTATTCTCTGCGCCCCCTCTCTCTCTGCGCCCCCTCTCTCTCTGCGCCCCCTCTCTCTCTGCGCCCCCTCTCTCTCTGCGCCCCCTCTCTCTCTGCGCCCCCTCTCTCTCTGCGCCCCCTCTCTCTCTGCGCCCCCTCTCTCTCTGCGCCCCCTCTCTCTCTGCGCCCCCTCTCTCTCTGCGCCCCCTCTCTCTCTGCGCCCCCTCTCTCTCTCTACACCTATCTCTGTGTCTCCTTCTATGTTTGCTGATGTGTGGGATATCTCTTATAATCTTGAACCTGCTCATATACACATCGGGTCTCCCTGCCTCTGCCTCCCTGCTAAGAGTGTTAACCTATCTAATGTAATCCACATTCCTTTCCTTACTTTTCTCTTCCCTTCTCCTATGCCCTCTGGAATGTCCGTTCTCTGACTAACAAGGCTCTAGTTGTACATGACCTCTTCTGCTCTCATCATTCACAATCAGTCATTCCCCTCACCCCATCTTACCTGTCCCACTGATTTTCCTCTGCTTAATTAAACTCTCCTCTGACATCTACTCTAACCTCTCTGCTCTCTCTCTCTCTTTCTGCTTAAACTGACAATCTTATTAACTCTTACAATGCTATCCTCTATATGCCCCTTCAAGCTCTGACACACACGTCCCTCTAACCCACACCCTTGGCTAAATTCCCAAACATGTTCATCACACTTCCACTCACTGTTCTTAATGCCTATGAAGGAAATCTCACACTTGATGTTTGATTTTTCTACAGTAAAAATGTCTCCAGTCCTGTATAAAGCTGCTCTCTGGGGCCAAACCACACTACTTTTTTTTCCACATTCATCAACACACAAATTTAATTTACGCTGTCTTTTTTCCCCTGTATTTGACTCCCTCCACTAACCTTCTTCTCACACTTGCCATCCTTCCTTCACTTCTCCTCAAGCATTTGACTACTTCAGAGGCAAGGTGGATGCCACCCACAAGGAGATTCCTTCTGTCCCTTCCCCCTTCTCTCCTTC
Organism: Ascaphus truei; assembly: GCF_040206685.1. NCBI lineage: Eukaryota > Metazoa > Chordata > Amphibia > Anura > Ascaphidae > Ascaphus > Ascaphus truei. The sequence continues at coordinate 14,706 of NW_027456936.1, forward strand.
TACCTAATTCTCCTTCTGCATTTGACTCCTTTTCTTCTCTTACAGAGCTGGAAGCTAATCATCTTCTCTTCTCCCTCTACCACATGCCCTCTAGATCGTATCCCCTCACACCTTACTGCATCTCTTAGTCCCCACTCTCACCCACATCTTCAAGTCCTCCCTATTCTCTGGCTCTTTACCCTCTTACTTTAAGCCTGTAGTGGTCACCCTTTTCTCAGAAACAACCTACACCCTATGTGCCTTACTAACTACCGCCCTATATCCCTCCTGCTGTTTGTCTCCTAATTGCTAGAATGTCAACATTCTTAAATCACATGCCCTCCTGGATCCTTTACAACCTGCCTTTCGTACAGCTCGTTCTACAGACTGTGCTTAAAGCAAATTCCCAAGGTCACTTTTCCCTACTAATCCTACTTGATCTATCTGCTGCGTTTGATGCTCTCAATCACTCTCCTCCTTCATATTCTAAACTCTCTCTTGGTATCCGTAACACAGTTCTATCCTGGTTTTCATCATAACTTTCCTGTCACACATTCTCCATCTCTGTTGCTAACATGTCTTCGTCTTCTATTGATCTGTCTGTGGGTATACATCAGGGCTCTGTTCTGAGATCTCTCTTTCTCTCTACATACTATCATTTGGTGACCTCATCAACTCTTTGTGACAATCCTATAAATAACAAATACAAATATCAGGTCATGGGAATAAGTGATTTGGACATAAAAGTAACATTTCGGAAGTGTGGACAACTAATACATCTTGTAGATTGCCTTTACAGTGTGATGTCATTGATTCAGTAGATTGTGTGCAGACCAGGACTGCAGTACAGTGTCACTCACATGGATGACTTGCGTGGTAGAAGCTCAAGAACAAGGATGTCAAACTCCAGTCCTCGAGGGCAGCAAACAGGCCAGGTTTTCAGGATATCCCTACTGAAAACCTGGCCTGTTTGGGACCCTCGAGGACTGGAGTTTGACATGCATGCTCTAGAAGGAGCACAGCTGTGGGTGGGAGGTGGATTTGCTTTGCATCAAATGGTTTGGAGCAAGGTTTATTGTATGTATTATCATAATAACAATGCAATGCTTAACTTTTATTTCAGGAGGGATGACTGCAGAACAGAAGTGAATATTGAAGCCATGTGTTCCTTTTCTTGCAAAAGAGAAAATTTGAAGGACAGTTGAAGAGAAGGAAAATTACTACACAGAGACAGATAAGCAATGTGTATATTTCTCATTTACCATTTAGTATTTGTCGTTTTATTGACTCCACACAATCCGGCTGCTACGGGTTTCACATTGAATATTTTCATCTCTACTCTACCCCTTCCTGTGATCTGAACCATGCAAGTTTTCGTTGATTCAATACATCATGAGTAGAGGGTGGCTACAGTATGAAGTAAAGACCCAAGGACCACATCTACTACCATTCATAACAAGAACATGTGCAGTAGCGCACAGCTGCAGTTCTATGTGATTGTTATGAAAGGTTGAGGTGGTTCAATTCTATGAATCTGGAGTGGGATGGATCCTGTTTGCATCATATGGTTTCATCTAGGCCAGTAGATTATATAACTCTCAGTACAGGTTACACATGGCATCAGTATTAGTGATTTAAAGAGGAGGAAAGCTTCAATGTGGAGAACAAAGCCAAGTAATGTTGAAGTTACTCCTTTTACCATTTACTTGGTCAGTCTGTACTGTCTACTCCCCACACAGCTGCTAAGGATCTTCCATTTTAAATACTTTCACCTCCTATTCTGCACTGCTTTGCTGCCCATTATTCAGAGATGCGTTCCAGTCATGTTTAGCACTCTGAATCTCTCTGCAGTCATTGGTTCAGCACATCATGGGTAGAGCATGGCTACAGATACAGCAAGCTATTATTATTTTACCGGCTGATCACCCATAATATTGCATTAAAACATAGAATATCACTTAATTTCCAAAAGATTCAGTGATGCTGATAATGCACAATCTCACAACATTTCCCATCATAATGCCATAATGCACCAGTGGGAGAAATAATCCTTGCTATATCTGTACATTGTGTGACGTATTACCTCCATGACCATTGAGAGCAAGTACATCTTCTGTATAGAGCGGCTGTGTTATGATGCAGTTATTGATCATCATTGACATAATCACAAGAATCTTATGCAAAGGGAAATTGTCCGCAGCGAAGTGAGATTTCAGCCCCCAAACGTCTGTAATATTAATGCAATGTCTTACTTTTGTTGCAGTGAACACTGAAGAGACGGATCTACTACAACACTGTACAGGATGAGCATACGCTACAAGCAGCAAAATGATCTTGCAGTTGACAGTATGTTGTTCTGGTAATGTGCACAATTATTATTTATGGGCTACACACCACAGTGCTGGACATATTCTGTTAACTTCAACTCTACTCCTAACATGGAGATGTCTTCCTGGTGTTACTGATTCAGTACATCATATGCACAGTGTGGTTATGATATGATGGATTGATTTAATGAACCCACCAACCAATGATGACATCTGCATCATCTTCTGTAAAGTGCAGCTACAGCATGATATTATCAGCATTTGGTGCGGTATAATCAGAGGTATCTATGTGCTTTTGTGCCTGTTTTAAGTCCTCCAGCTTAACGCCCCTACACCTCCCACTACACAGGCATACTTACTTATGCATACACTGACATCTGGCATACCTACACACACCCCAGGGCCACTTCCTTCCCCTGATGTCAGGGAGAGGATGGGCATGCAGAGTGCAGTAAGTCTCCACGTTACTCTGGCCAACAGTCTTGGCCTACCTCCAGCATCTGTCACCCACAACATCTGTTCCCTCCTTGTAAAGTGCTGAACTATCTCACCTGGGTCAGTGCTATAGCTGATCACAGTGCCCGATCAGGATGTCACTGTGACAGGCAGCAGTGCAGATTGACCGGTCAATCAATGCAGTGCCGCAACATATGCACTAAATGAGATTTCCGTGCCCCCAGTCAGGTTACTCCCTGGGCAGTGACCCTGCTCACACCCTCCCCTAGTTCCACCTCTGATCACAATTATCTCTCTTGGAGAGTGTAGCAAATTGGAGTTGGGGGAATCTCACCTCTGCCATGCATGGTCACAATCTGGGCACAGGACCCAAATAGTGGGCAATGTGGCACTTCTTACAGTAGAGAATAAGTAACTTTATTCTTTACTTGTGTATTAAGGACCTTATTTGCATTAAATTCAGTCCACATGGGACCAAGACTTTCTGGCTTACTGAACAAAGTGGAATTGTTTCGTAGAGGGTGGAGAATTGTATTTTATCTGAAATTACCCCCTCTGCACAAAATACAAACAATTATACCCATACAAGTACCTTGTGGAAGTTGTTGCCCTCTATCTTCCTGTGGTCTCTCCCTGTTTCTCACCGTGCCTCCTCCCATTTCCTTGCACCTCTGCGTCTCCGCATATATCCCTATACTCAGAGCCGGCTCCGGTCAGTGACATGGGATGCCCAAATATGAGCATACCCATATATGGGCATCCATGCCACTGACCGGAGCCCGCTCTGTTGCGGATATGGAGAGAGACTGGGAGATTTACATCCCCTTATAATTCATATGGTGCATAGTACCGGCACGTATTGTTTTACCGGTACTGTGTACCTTCCTACTTTCACACTGGTACAGTATATGCTGCAGTGGGACTGAGAGGGATATATTGGTAACACATAGTCATTGTTGGGGGAATTCAATCCATTTTGAAAATAGTAATGAAATGTTTTTAACTTTTCTTTTTTTTCAGTAATGAAGAATGAAACATTTCTGTTAAAATTGAATTGGAGGTGAACTGGATTCATCATCAACTCTGCACCAGTGTGAATTGATGTTCTTTAATGTTCTGATAAGGTACATGCAACATCTCTTCCTCAACCCCTGCACCACTCTCTGCCTCTTGCCTCTCTCTCTCCACCTCCCTGCTAAGCGTATTAACCCATCTAATGTAATCCACATTCCATGTCTCACTTTACTCTTCACTTCTCACGTGCCCTCTGGAATGTCTGCTCTCTGACTAACAAGGTCTATTTGTACATGACCTATTCTGCTCTCATCATCCACCACTTCTCATTCCCCTCACCCCTGTCCTACTCGATACCTCAGCTTAATTGAACTCTCTCCTCTGACATCTACCCTTATCTCTAACCTCTCCTCACTTTCTGCTTAAACTAACTATCTTGTTAACTTTTACAATGCTATCATCTCCTCCTCCTCCCTCCTCCCTCCTCCATTATATATTTATATGCCCCTTCTAGGCTCTGACACACTCATCCCTCTAAGGCCATGATTATCATGGGCACATGCTTGGTCATCCACAGTGCGTGCGAGCGATGCAGAGCCGCCTCGGACCTCAGTGCAGGGATTGCTGCATACCCCAGCATCTGTCACCCACAAACAATACACACACTAATACTCCCCACAATACACACTATAATACCTCCTCAATACTAATCTCTCCAATAATATTATAGCTCCAAACACAATATACACAACACCCTTACACAAGATACACAATCTAGTACTCTCCTCTGCACCTCTACACACAATATAATACTCCCACACACACAATATACACACTACCCTCCTACCCCCATAAAATACAACCAATAATACACACACACTTTGTGGATGTTGGGACCAGCTCCCGGCATGCACCAGTGAAAGAGAGAGGCCCGCAGAAGCTCGGAAGAACTCCCTCCATCCGTGCCTTCCTCCGTTTCACATCTTCTCCCTGTCTCTCTCCCTCCCTTTCCTTGCATCTCCCTGCGTCTTTACGTATACCCAGTCAGTGACGGCTCTGGTCACGTGATGCCTTAATATGGGCTTATCCATATATGTTCATCCACGTCACTAATGTGATGCCCGCACTGTTGCGGAGCTGGTACTTACGACGCGCACTTATTGTTTTTTCAGTACTGCGTACCTGACTCTACCGGCCTACTTTCAACACTAGTACAATAAGTGCTTCACTACGAGTGAGTGGGGAATATTGGCATCACACAGTCACTGTTGAATATGCCATTCAATCCATTTTGAAAATAGTAATGCAATGTGGTTTTGTTTTGTTTGCTTTTTGCAGTAATGAAGAATGGATAAGTTATATTAAAATTAAATTGGAGGGGAACTGGATTCAGCATTTCATCATGAACTCTGCACTTGTGAGAATTTACCTTCTTGAATGCCCTGAGAGGTACACGCAACTTTAAGACTATAATCTGCTGTGCAAGCTTTCGTGCTATACCTCCCCCTCAGGTTTTGATTTATACATTTGCTCCCTCAAGTCATGTCCTCTAATATTTGAAAGCTCTCTCCTAGCATTTTCTCTCTACCACAGAACGTCATCCCAATGTAACCTCTCTCTTGTTCTCTCTGCTTGCTGTTTCCTCACTTTTCTGTTAAACTTTTCTAATTTCTCTAACTTCCACACTCCTGCTTTTATCCACATGTTCTCCTCTTTCCTTCCCCTACCTTTGCATGTGTCTACACACTGCACCATTTGTACAGACCTCTATTGCAGCTATTTCTGCACTGCTCAATGAAAAGCACTCATGTACATCCTATTCTCTGCGCCCCCTCTCTCTGCGCCCCCTCTCTCTCTGCGCCCCCTCTCTCTCTGCGCCCCCTCTCTCTCTGCGCCCCCTCTCTCTCTGCGCCCCCTCTCTCTCTGCGCCCCCTCTCTCTCTGCGCCCCCTCTCTCTCTGCGCCCCCTCTCTCTCTGCGCCCCCTCTCTCTCTGCGCCTATCTGTCTCTCTCTACACCTATCTCTGTGTCTCCTTCTATGTTTGCTGATGTGTGGGATATCTCTTATAATCTTGAACCTGCTCATATACACATCGGGTCTCCCTGCCTCTGCCTCCCTGCTAAGAGTGTTAACCTATCTAATGTAATCCACATTCCTTTCCTTACTTTTCTCTTCCCTTCTCCTATGCCCTCTGGAATGTCCGTTCTCTGACTAACAAGGCTCTAGTTGTACATGACCTCTTCTGCTCTCATCATTCACAATCAGTCATTCCCCTCACCCCATCTTACCTGTCCCACTGATTTTCCTCTGCTTAATTAAACTCTCCTCTGACATCTACTCTAACCTCTCTGCTCTCTCTCTCTCTTTCTGCTTAAACTGACAATCTTATTAACTCTTACAATGCTATCCTCTATATGCCCCTTCAAGCTCTGACACACACGTCCCTCTAACCCACACCCTTGGCTAAATTCCCAAACATGTTCATCACACTTCCACTCACTGTTCTTAATGCCTATGAAGGAAATCTCACACTTGATGTTTGATTTTTCTACAGTAAAAATGTCTCCAGTCCTGTATAAAGCTGCTCTCTGGGGCCAAACCACACTACTTTTTTTTTCCACATTCATCAACACACAAATTTAATTTACGCTGTCTTTTTTCCCCTGTATTTGACTCCCTCCACTAACCTTCTTCTCACACTTGCCATCCTTCCTTCACTTCTCCTCAAGCATTTGACTACTTCAGAGGCAAGGTGGATGCCACCCACAAGGAGATTCCTTCTGTCCCTTCCCCCTTCTCTCCTTCTACCTAATTCTCCTTCTGCATTTGACTCCTTTTCTTCTCTTACAGAGCTGGAAGCTAATCATCTTCTCTTCTCCCTCTACCACATGCCCTCTAGATCGTATCCCCTCACACCTTACTGCATCTCTTAGTCCCCACTCTCACCCACATCTTCAAGTCCTCCCTATTCTCTGGCTCTTTACCCTCTTACTTTAAGCCTGTAGTGGTCACCCTTTTCTCAGAAACAACCTACACCCTATGTGCCTTACTAACTACCGCCCTGTATCCCTCCTGCTGTTTGTCTCCTAATTGCTAGAATGTCAACATTCTTAAATCACATTCCCTCCTGGATCCTTTACAACCTGCCTTTCGTACAGCTCGTTCTACAGACTGTGCTTAAAGCAAATTCCCAAGGTCACTTTTCCCTACTAATCCTACTTGATCTATCTGCTGCGTTTGATGCTCTCAATCACTCTCCTCCTTCATATTCTAAACTCTCTCTTGGTATCCGTAACACAGTTCTATCCTGGTTTTCATCATAACTTTCCTGTCACACATTCTCCATCTCTGTTGCTAACATGTCTTCGTCTTCTATTGATCTGTCTGTGGGTATACATCAGGGCTCTGTTCTGAGATCTCTCTTTCTCTCTACATACTATCATTTGGTGACCTCATCAACTCTTTGTGACAATCCTATAAATAACAAATACAAATATCAGGTCATGGGAATAAGTGATTTGGACATAAAAGTAACATTTCGGAAGTGTGGACAACTAATACATCTTGTAGATTGCCTTTACAGTGTGATGTCATTGATTCAGTAGATTGTGTGCAGACCAGGACTGCAGTACAGTGTCACTCACATGGATGACTTGCGTGGTAGAAGCTCAAGAACAAGGATGTCAAACTCCAGTCCTCGAGGGCAGCAAACAGGCCAGGTTTTCAGGATATCCCTACTGAAAACCTGGCCTGTTTGGGACCCTCGAGGACTGGAGTTTGACATGCATGCTCTAGAAGGAGCACAGCTGTGGGTGGGAGGTGGATTTGCTTTGCATCAAATGGTTTGGAGCAAGGTTTATTGTATGTATTATCATAATAACAATGCAATGCTTAACTTTTATTTCAGGAGGGATGACTGCAGAACAGAAGTGAATATTGAAGCCATGTGTTCCTTTTCTTGCAAAAGAGAAAATTTGAAGGACAGTTGAAGAGAAGGAAAATTACTACACAGAGACAGATAAGCAATGTGTATATTTCTCATTTACCATTTAGTATTTGTCGTTTTATTGACTCCACACAATCCGGCTGCTACGGGTTTCACATTGAATATTTTCATCTCTACTCTACCCCTTCCTGTGATCTGAACCATGCAAGTTTTCGTTGATTCAATACATCATGAGTAGAGGGTGGCTACAGTATGAAGTAAAGACCCAAGGACCACATCTACTACCATTCATAACAAGAACATGTGCAGTAGCGCACAGCTGCAGTTCTATGTGATTGTTATGAAAGGTTGAGGTGGTTCAATTCTATGAATCTGGAGTGGGATGGATCCTGTTTGCATCATATGGTTTCATCTAGGCCAGTAGATTATATAACTCTCAGTACAGGTTACACATGGCATCAGTATTAGTGATTTAAAGAGGAGGAAAGCTTCAATGTGGAGAACAAAGCCAAGTAATGTTGAAGTTACTCCTTTTACCATTTACTTGGTCAGTCTGTACTGTCTACTCCCCACACAGCTGCTAAGGATCTTCCATTTTAAATACTTTCACCTCCTATTCTGCACTGCTTTGCTGCCCATTATTCAGAGATGCGTTCCAGTCATGTTTACCACTCTGAATCTCTCTGCAGTCATTGGTTCAGCACATCATGGGTAGAGCATGGCTACAGATACAGCAAGCTATTATTATTTTACCGGCTGATCATCCATAATATTGCATTAAAACATAGAATATCACTTAATTTCCAAAAGATTCAGTGATGCTGATAATGCAGAATCTCACAACATTTCCCATCATAATGCCATAATGCACAAGTGGGAGAAATAATCCTTGCTACACTGGCGACACACTTTATTCAAGCTTGGCTAGTCCCACGAATTCGGATATACCCGGGTGTATTGAGGTTTGTGACTGTTTTCTGCCCGAGTACATTGAGTTATTTTCCAAGCAGGGATTGAAGCATTTTATTCCCGCTGGCTGCAATACTGCACAGTATATATATATAAACTGCATTACAATTCATGAATTTATGCCATCTGGTAGACACGCGAAGCATTGCAGCCTATTAAATCCTAATCATTATCATTTAACAGATCAGCCGCCCATCAGCCAGGCATGAACCCAGGCTGGGAAGGCAAATGCAACGGGGCTTGTCAGAGGTTAGGAGTGGCGCATTCCAGGTATCTGCCAGGTACATACCGGGTATTTGCTCGAATAAAGTGTGTCGGTGCAGTATATCTGTACATTGTGTGACGTATTACCTCAATGACCAATGAGAGCAAGTACATCTTCTGTATAGAGCGGCTGTGTTATGATGCAGTTATTGATCATCATTGACATAATCACAAGAATCGTATGCAAAGGAAAATTGTCCGCAGCGAAGTGAGATTTCAGCCCCCAAACGTCTGTAATATTAATGCAATGTCTTACTTTTGTTGCAGTGAACACTGAAGAGACGGATCTACTACAACACTGTACAGGATGAGCATACGCTACAAGCAGCAAAATGATCTTGCAGTTGACAGTATGTTGTTCTGGTAATGTGCACAATTATTATTTATGGGCTACACACCACAGTGCTGGACATATTCTGTTAACTTCAACTCTACTCCTAACATGGAGATGTCTTCCTGGTGTTACTGATTCAGTACATCATATGCACAGTGTGGTTATGATATGATGGATTGATTTAATGAACCCACCAACCAATGATGACATCTGCATCATCTTCTGTAAAGTGCAGCTACAGCATGATATTATCAGCATTTGGTGCGGTATAATCAGAGGTATCTATGTGCTTTTGTGCCTGTTTTAAGTCCTCCAGCTTAACGCCCCTACACCTCCCACTACACAGGCATACTTACTTATGCATACACTGACATCTGGCATACCTACACACACCCCAGGGCCACTTCCTTCCCCTGATGTCAGGGAGAGGATGGGCATGCAGAGTGCAGTAAGTCTCCACGTTACTCTGGCCAACAGTCTTGGCCTACCTCCAGCATCTGTCACCCACAACATCTGTTCCCTCCTTGTAAAGTGCTGAACTATCTCACCTGGGTCAGTGCTATAGCTGATCACAGTGCCCGATCAGGATGTCACTGTGACAGGCAGCAGTGCAGATTGACCGGTCAATCAATGCAGTGCCGCAACATATGCACTAAATGAGATTTCCGTGCCCCCAGTCAGGTTACTCCCTGGGCAGTGACCCTGCTCACACCCTCCCCTAGTTCCACCTCTGATCACAATTATCTCTCTTGGAGAGTGTAGCAAATTGGAGTTGGGGGAATCTCACCTCTGCCATGCATGGTCACAATCTGGGCACAGGACCCAAATAGTGGGCAATGTGGCACTTCTTACAGTAGAGAATAAGTAACTTTATTCTTTACTTGTGTATTAAGGACCTTATTTGCATTAAATTCAGTCCACATGGGACCAAGACTTTCTGGCTTACTGAACAAAGTGGAATTGTTTCGTAGATGGTGGAGAATTGTATTTTATCTGAAATTACCCCCTCTGCACAAAATACAAACAATTATACCCATACAAGTACCTTGTGGAAGTTGTTGCCCTCTATCTTCCTGTGGTCTCTCCCTGTTTCTCACCGTGCCTCCTCCCATTTCCTTGCACCTCTGCGTCTCCGCATATATCCCTATACTCAGAGCCGGCTCCGGTCAGTGACATGGGATGCCCAAATATGAGCATACCCATATATGGGCATCCATGCCACTGACCGGAGCCCGCTCTGTTGCGGATATGGAGAGAGACTGGGAGATTTACATCCCCTTATAATTCATATGGTGCATAGTACCGGCACGTATTGTTTTACCGGTACTGTGTACCTTCCTACTTTCACACTGGTACAGTATATGCTGCAGTGGGACTGAGAGGGATATATTGGTAACACATAGTCATTGTTGGGGGAATTCAATCCATTTTGAAAATAGTAATGAAATGTTTTTTACTTTTCTTTTTTTTCAGTAATGAAGAATGAAACATTTCTGTTAAAATTGAATTGGAGGTGAACTGGATTCATCATCAACTCTGCACCAGTGTGAATTGATGTTCTTTAATGTTCTGATAAGGTACATGCAACATCTCTTCCTCAACCCCTGCACCACTCTCTGCCTCTTGCCTCTCTCTCTCCACCTCCCTGCTAAGCGTATTAACCCATGCCCTCTAGATCGTATCCCCTCACACCTTACTGCATCTCTTAGTCCCCACTCTCACCCACATCTTCAATTCCTCCCTATTCTCTGGCTCTTTACCCTCTTACTTTAAGCCTGTAGTGGTCACCCTTTTCTCAGAAACAACCTACACCCTATGTGCCTTACTAACTACCGCCCTGTATCCCTCCTGCTGTTTGTCTCCTAATTGCTAGAATGTCAACATTCTTAAATCACATTCCCTCCTGGATCCTTTACAACCTGCCTTTCGTACAGCTCGTTCTACAGACTGTGCTTAAAGCAAATTCCCAAGGTCACTTTTCCCTACTAATCCTACTTGATCTATCTGCTGCGTTTGATGCTCTCAATCACTCTCCTCCTTCATATTCTAAACTCTCTCTTGGTATCCGTAACACAGTTCTATCCTGGTTTTCATCATAACTTTCCTGTCACACATTCTCCATCTCTGTTGCTAACATGTCTTCGTCTTCTATTGATCTGTCTGTGGGTATACATCAGGGCTCTGTTCTGAGATCTCTCTTTCTCTCTACATACTATCATTTGGTGACCTCATCAACTCTTTGTGACAATCCTATAAATAACAAATACAAATATCAGGTCATGGGAATAAGTGATTTGGACATAAAAGTAACATTTCGGAAGTGTGGACAACTAATACATCTTGTAGATTGCCTTTACAGTGTGATGTCATTGATTCAGTAGATTGTGTGCAGACCAGGACTGCAGTACAGTGTCACTCACATGGATGACTTGCGTGGTAGAAGCTCAAGAACAAGGATGTCAAACTCCAGTCCTCGAGGGCAGCAAACAGGCCAGGTTTTCAGGATATCCCTACTGAAAACCTGGCCTGTTTGGGACCCTCGAGGACTGGAGTTTGACATGCATGCTCTAGAAGGAGCACAGCTGTGGGTGGGAGGTGGATTTGCTTTGCATCAAATGGTTTGGAGCAAGGTTTATTGTATGTATTATCATAATAACAATGCAATGCTTAACTTTTATTTCAGGAGGGATGACTGCAGAACAGAAGTGAATATTGAAGCCATGTGTTCCTTTTCTTGCAAAAGAGAAAATTTGAAGGACAGTTGAAGAGAAGGAAAATTACTACACAGAGACAGATAAGCAATGTGTATATTTCTCATTTACCATTTAGTATTTGTCGTTTTATTGACTCCACACAATCCGGCTGCTACGGGTTTCACATTGAATATTTTCATCTCTACTCTACCCCTTCCTGTGATCTGAACCATGCAAGTTTTCGTTGATTCAATACATCATGAGTAGAGGGTGGCTACAGTATGAAGTAAAGACCCAAGGACCACATCTACTACCATTCATAACAAGAACATGTGCAGTAGCGCACAGCTGCAGTTCTATGTGATTGTTATGAAAGGTTGAGGTGGTTCAATTCTATGAATCTGGAGTGGGATGGATCCTGTTTGCATCATATGGTTTCATCTAGGCCAGTAGATTATATAACTCTCAGTACAGGTTACACATGGCATCAGTATTAGGGATTTAAAGAGGAGGAAAGCTTCAATGTGGAGAACAAAGCCAAGTAATGTTGAAGTTACTCCTTTTACCATTTACTTGGTCAGTCTGTACTGTCTACTCTCCACACAGCTGCTAAGGATCTTCCATTTTAAATACTTTCACCTCCTATTCTGCACTGCTTTGCTGCCCATTATTCAGAGATGCGTTCCAGTCATGTTTAGCACTCTGAATCTCTCTGCAGTCATTGGTTCAGCACATCATGGGTAGAGCATGGCTACAGATACAGCAAGCTATTATTATTTTACCGGCTGATCACCCATAATATTGCATTAAAACATAGAATATCACTTAATTTCCAAAAGATTCAGTGATGCTGATAATGCAGAATCTCACAACATTTCCCATCATAATGCCATAATGCACAAGTGGGAGAAATAATCCTTGCTATATCTGTACATCGTGTGACGTATTACCTCAATGACCAATGAGAGCAAGTACATCTTCTGTATAGAGCGGCTGTGTTATGATGCAGTTATTGATCATCATTGACATAATCACAAGAATCTTATGCAAAGGGAAATTGTCCGCAGCGAAGTGAGATTTCAGCCCCCAAACGTCTGTAATATTAATGCAATGTCTTACTTTTGTTGCAGTGAACACTGAAGAGACGGATCTACTACAACACTGTACAGGATGAGCATACGCTACAAGCAGCAAAATGATCTTGCAGTTGACAGTATGTTGTTCTGGTAATGTGCACAATTATTATTTATGGGCTACACACCACAGTGCTGGACATATTCTGTTAACTTCAACTCTACTCCTAACATGGAGATGTCTTCCTGGTGTTACTGATTCAGTACATCATATGCACAGTGTGGTTATGATATGATGGATTGATTTAATGAACCCACCAACCAATGATGACATCTGCATCATCTTCTGTAAAGTGCAGCTACAGCATGATATTATCAGCATTTGGTGCGGTATAATCAGAGGTATCTATGTGCTTTTGTGCCTGTTTTAAGTCCTCCAGCTTAACGCCCCTACACCTCCCACTACACAGGCATACTTACTTATGCATACACTGACATCTGGCATACCTACACACACCCCAGGGCCACTTCCTTCCCCTGATGTCAGGGAGAGGATGGGCATGCAGAGTGCAGTAAGTCTCCACGTTACTCTGGCCAACAGTCTTGGCCTACCTCCAGCATCTGTCACCCACAACATCTGTTCCCTCCTTGTAAAGTGCTGAACTATCTCACCTGGGTCAGTGCTATAGCTGATCACAGTGCCCGATCAGGATGTCACTGTGACAGGCAGCAGTGCAGATTGACCGGTCAATCAATGCAGTGCCGCAACATATGCACTAAATGAGATTTCCGTGCCCCCAGTCAGGTTACTCCCTGGGCAGTGACCCTGCTCACACCCTCCCCTAGTTCCACCTCTGATCACAATTATCTCTCTTGGAGAGTGTAGCAAATTGGAGTTGGGGGAATCTCACCTCTGCCATGCATGGTCACAATCTGGGCACAGGACCCAAATAGTGGGCAATGTGGCACTTCTTACAGTAGAGAATAAGTAACTTTATTCTTTACTTGTGTATTAAGGACCTTATTTGCATTAAATTCAGTCCACATGGGACCAAGACTTTCTGGCTTACTGAACAAAGTGGAATTGTTTCGTAGAGGGTGGAGAATTGTATTTTATCTGAAATTACCCCCTCTGCACAAAATACAAACAATTATACCCATACAAGTACCTTGTGGAAGTTGTTGCCCTCTATCTTCCTGTGGTCTCTCCCTGTTTCTCACCGTGCCTCCTCCCATTTCCTTGCACCTGTGCGTCTCCGCATATATCCCTATACTCAGAGCCGGCTCCGGTCAGTGACATGGGATGCCCAAATATGAGCATACCCATATATGGGCATCCATGCCACTGACCGGAGCCCGCTCTGTTGCGGATATGGAGAGAGACTGGGAGATTTACATCCCCTTATAATTCATATGGTGCATAGTACCGGCACGTATTGTTTTACCGGTACTGTGTACCTTCCTACTTTCACACTGGTACAGTATATGCTGCAGTGGGACTGAGAGGGATATATTGGTAACACATAGTCATTGTTGGGGGAATTCAATCCATTTTGAAAATAGTAATGAAATGTTTTTTACTTTTCTTTTTTTTCAGTAATGAAGAATGAAACATTTCTGTTAAAATTGAATTGGAGGTGAACTGGATTCATCATCAACTCTGCACCAGTGTGAATTGATGTTCTTTAATGTTCTGATAAGGTACATGCAACATCTCTTCCTCAACCCCTGCACCACTCTCTGCCTCTTGCCTCTCTCTCTCCACCTCCCTGCTAAGCGTATTAACCCATCTAATGTAATCCACATTCCATGTCTCACTTTACTCTTCACTTCTCACGTGCCCTCTGGAATGACTGCTCTCTGACTAACAAGGTCTATTTGTACATGACCTCTTCTGCTCTCATCCACCACCTCTCATTCCCCTCACCCCTTTCCTACTCGATACCTCAGCTTAATTGAACTCTCTCCTCTGACATCTACCCTTATCTCTAACCTCTCCTCACTTTCTGCTTAAACTAACTATCTTGTTAACTTTTACAATGCTATCATCTCCTCCTCCTCCCTCCTCCTCCTCCCTCCTCCATCATATATATGCCCCTTCTAGGCTCTGACACACTCATCCCTCTAAGGCCATGATTATCATGGGCACATGCTTGGTCATCCACAGTGTGTGCGAGCGATGCAGAGCCGCCTCGGACCTCAGTGCAGGGATTGCTGCATACCCCCAGCATCTGTCACCCACAAACAATACACACACTAATACTCCCCACAATACACACTATAATACCTCCTCAATACTAATCTCCCCAATAATATTATAGCTCCAAACACAATATACACAACACCCTTACACAAGATACACAATCTAGTACTCTCCTCTGCACCTCTACACACAATATAATACTCCCACACACACAATATACACACTACCCTCCTACCCCCATAAAATACAACCAATAATACACACACACTTTGTGGATGTTGGGACCAGCTCCCGGCATGCACCAGTGAAAGAGAGAGGCCCGCAGAAGCTCGGAAGAACTCCCTCCATCCGTGCCTTCCTCCGTTTCACATCTTCTCCCTGTCTCTCTCTCTCCCTCCCTTTCCTTGCATCTCCCTGCGTCTTTACGTATACCCAGTCAGTGACGGCTCTGGTCGCGTGATGCCTTAATATGGGCTTATCCATATATGTTCATCCACGTCACTAATGTGATGCCCGCACTGTTGCGGAGCTGGTACTTACGACGGGCACTTATTGTTTTATCAGTACTGCGTACCTGACTCTACCGGCCTACTTTCAACACTAGTACAATATGTGCTTCACTACGAGTGAGTGGGGAATATTGGCATCACACAGTCACTGTTGAATATGCCATTCAATCCATTTTGAAAATAGTAATGCAATGTGGTTTTGTTTTGTTTGCTTTTTGCAGTAATGAAGAATGGAAAAGTTATATTAAAATTAAATTGGAGGGGGACTAGATTCAGCATTTCATCATGAACTCTGCACTTGTGAGAATTTAACTTCTTGAATACCCTGACAGGTACACGCAACATTAAGACTATAATCTGCTGTGCAAGCTTTCGTGCTATACCTCCCCCTCAGGTTTTGATTTATACATTTGCTCCCTCAATTCATGTCCTCTAATATTTGAAAGCTCTCTCCTAGCATTTTCTCTTTACCACAGAACGTCATCCCAATGTAACCTCTCTCTTGTTCTTTCTGCTTGCTGTTTCCTCACTCCTCTGTTAAACTTTTCTAATTTCTCTAACTTCCACACTCCTGCTTTTATCCACATGTTCTCCTCTTTCCTTCCCCTACCTTTGCATGTGTCTACACACTGCACCATTTGTACAGACCTCTATTGCAGCTATTTCTGCACTGCTCAATGAAAAGCACTCTTTAATATCCTATTCTCTGTGCCCCCTCTCTCTGCGCCCCCTCTTTTGGCGCCTCCTCTCTCTGCGCCCCCTCTCTCTGCGCCTATCTGTCTCATTCTCTCTACGTCCCTCTCTCTCTACATAGAGCTATCTCTGTCTCTCTCTACACCTATCTCTGTGTCTCCTTCTATGTTTGCTGATGTGTGGGATATCTCTTATAATCTTGAACCTGCTCATATACACATCGGGCCTCCCTGCCTCTGCCTCCCTGCTAAGAGTGTTAACCTATCTAATGTAATCCACATTCCTTTCCTTACTTTTCTCTTCCCTTCTCCTATGCCATCTGGAATGCCCGTTCTCTGACTAACAAGGCTCTAGTTGTACATGACCTCTTCTGCTCTCATCATTCACAATCAGTCATTCCCCTCACCCCATCTTACCTGTCCCACTGATTTTCCTCTGCTTAATTAAACTCTCCTCTGACATCTACTCTAACCTCTCTCTCTCTTTCCGCTTAAACTAACAATCTTATTAACTCTTACAATGCTATCCTCCTATCTATATGCCCCCTCTAGGCTCTGACACACTTGTCCCTCTAGCCCACACCCTTGGCTAAATTCCCAAACATGTTCATCACACTTCCACTCGCTGTTCTTAATGCCTATGAAGGAAATCACACAATTGATATTTGATTTTTCTACAGTAAAAATGCCTCCAGTCCTGTATAAAGCTGCTCTCTGGGGCCAAACCACACTACTTTTTTTTCACATTCATCAACACTCAAATTTAATTTACGCTGTCTTTTTTTCCCTGTATTTGACTCCCTCCACTAACCTTCTCCTCACACTTGCCATCCTTCCTTCACTTCTCCTCAAGCATTTGACTACTTCAGAGGCAAGGTGGATGCCACCCACAAGGAGATTCCTTCTGTCCCTTCCCCCTTCTCTCCTTCTACCTAATTCTCCTTCTGCATTTGACTCCTTTTCTTCTCTTACAGAGCTGGAAGCTAATCATCTTCTCTTCTCCCTCTACCACATGCCCTCTAGATCGTATCCCCTCACACCTTACTGCATCTCTTAGTCCCCACTCTCACCCACATCTTCAATTCCTCCCTATTCTCTGGCTCTTTACCCTCTTACTTTAAGCCTGTAGTGGTCACCCTTTTCTCAGAAACAACCTACACCCTATGTGCCTTACTAACTACCGCCCTGTATCCCTCCTGCTGTTTGTCTCCTAATTGCTAGAATGTCAACATTCTTAAATCACATTCCCTCCTGGATCCTTTACAACCTGCCTTTCGTACAGCTCGTTCTACAGACTGTGCTTAAAGCAAATTCCCAAGGTCACTTTTCCCTACTAATCCTACTTGATCTATCTGCTGCGTTTGATGCTCTCAATCACTCTCCTCCTTCATATTCTAAACTCTCTCTTGGTATCCGTAACACAGTTCTATCCTGGTTTTCATCATAACTTTCCTGTCACACATTCTCCATCTCTGTTGCTAACATGTCTTCGTCTTCTATTGATCTGTCTGTGGGTATACATCAGGGCTCTGTTCTGAGATCTCTCTTTCTCTCTACATACTATCATTTGGTGACCTCATCAACTCTTTGTGACAATCCTATAAATAACAAATACAAATATCAGGTCATGGGAATAAGTGATTTGGACATAAAAGTAACATTTCGGAAGTGTGGACAACTAATACATCTTGTAGATTGCCTTTACAGTGTGATGTCATTGATTCAGTAGATTGTGTGCAGACCAGGACTGCAGTACAGTGTCACTCACATGGATGACTTGCGTGGTAGAAGCTCAAGAACAAGGATGTCAAACTCCAGTCCTCGAGGGCAGCAAACAGGCCAGGTTTTCAGGATATCCCTACTGAAAACCTGGCCTGTTTGGGACCCTCGAGGACTGGAGTTTGACATGCATGCTCTAGAAGGAGCACCGCTGTGGGTGGGAGGTGGATTTGCTTTGCATCAAATGGTTTGGAGCAAGGTTTATTGTATGTATTATCATAATAACAATGCAATGCTTAACTTTTATTTCAGGAGGGATGACTGCAGAACAGAAGTGAATATTGAAGCCATGTGTTCCTTTTCTTGCAAAAGAGAAAATTTGAAGGACAGTTGAAGAGAAGGAAAATTACTACACAGAGACAGATAAGCAATGTGTATATTTCTCATTTACCATTTAGTATTTGTCGTTTTATTGACTCCACACAATCCGGCTGCTACGGGTTTCACATTGAATATTTTCATCTCTACTCTACCCCTTCCTGTGATCTGAACCATGCAAGTTTTCGTTGATTCAATACATCATGAGTAGAGGGTGGCTACAGTATGAAGTAAAGACCCAAGGACCACATCTACTACCATTCATAACAAGAACATGTGCAGTAGCGCACAGCTGCAGTTCTATGTGATTGTTATGAAAGGTTGAGGTGGTTCAATTCTATGAATCTGGAGTGGGATGGATCCTGTTTGCATCATATGGTTTCATCTAGGCCAGTAGATTATATAACTCTCAGTACAGGTTACACATGGCATCAGTATTAGTGATTTAAAGAGGAGGAAAGCTTCAATGTGGAGAACAAAGCCAAGTAATGTTGAAGTTACTCCTTTTACCATTTACTTGGTCAGTCTGTACTGTCTACTCTCCACACAGCTGCCAAGGATCTTCCATTTTAAATACTTTCACCTCCTATTCTGCACTGCTTTGCTGCCCATTATTCAGAGATGCGTTCCAGTCATGTTTAGCACTCTGAATCTCTCTGCAGTCATTGGTTCAGCACATCATGGGTAGAGCATGGCTACAGATACAGCAAGCTATTATTATTTTACCGGCTGATCACCCATAATATTGCATTAAAACATAGAATATCACTTAATTTCCAAAAGATTCAGTGATGCTGATAATGCAGAATCTCACAACATTTCCCATCATAATGCCATAATGCACAAGTGGGAGAAATAATCCTTGCTATATCTGTACATTGTGTGACGTATTACCTCCATGACCAATGAGAGCAAGTACATCTTCTGTATAGAGCGGCTGTGTTATGATGCAGTTATTGATCATCATTGACATAATCACAAGAATCTTATGCAAAGGGAAATTGTCCGCAGCGAAGTGAGATTTCAGCCCCCAAACGTCTGTAATATTAATGCAATGTCTTACTTTTGTTGCAGTGAACACTGAAGAGACGGATCTACTACAACACTGTACAGGATGAGCATACGCTACAAGCAGCAAAATGATCTTGCAGTTGACAGTATGTTGTTCTGGTAATGTGCACAATTATTATTTATGGGCTACACACCACAGTGCTGGACATATTCTGTTAACTTCAACTCTACTCCTAACATGGAGATGTCTTCCTGGTGTTACTGATTCAGTACATCATATGCACAGTGTGGTTATGATATGATGGATTGATTTAATGAACCCACCAACCAATGATGACATCTGCATCATCTTCTGTAAAGTGCAGCTACAGCATGATATTATCAGCATTTGGTGCGGTATAATCAGAGGTATCTATGTGCTTTTGTGCCTGTTTTAAGTCCTCCAGCTTAACGCCCCTACACCTCCCACTACACAGGCATACTTACTTATGCATACACTGACATCTGGCATACCTACACACACCCCAGGGCCACTTCCTTCCCCTGATGTCAGGGAGAGGATGGGCATGCAGAGTGCAGTAAGTCTCCACGTTACTCTGGCCAACAGTCTTGGCCTACCTCCAGCATCTGTCACCCACAACATCTGTTCCCTCCTTGTAAAGTGCTGAACTATCTCACCTGGGTCAGTGCTATAGCTGATCACAGTGCCTGATCAGGATGTCACTGTGACAGGCAGCAGTGCAGATTGACCGGTCAATCAATGCAGTGCCGCAACATATGTACTAAATGAGATTTCCGTGCCCCCAGTCAGGTTACTCCCTGGGCAGTGACCCTGCTCACACCCTCCCCTAGTTCCACCTCTGATCACAATTATCTCTCTTGGAGAGTGTAGCAAATTGGAGTTGGGGGAATCTCACCTCTGCCATGCATGGTCACAATCTGGGCACAGGACCCAAATAGTGGGCAATGTGGCACTTCTTACAGTAGAGAATAAGTAACTTTATTCTTTACTTGTGTATTAAGGACCTTATTTGCATTAAATTCAGTCCACATGGGACCAAGACTTTCTGGCTTACTGAACAAAGTGGAATTGTTTCGTAGAGGGTGGAGAATTGTATTTTATCTGAAATTACCCCCTCTGCACAAAATACAAACAATTATACCCATACAAGTACCTTGTGGAAGTTGTTGCCCTCTATCTTCCTGTGGTCTCTCCCTGTTTCTCACCGTGCCTCCTCCCATTTCCTTGCACCTGTGCGTCTCCGCATATATCCCTATACTCAGAGCCGGCTCCGGTCAGTGACATGGGATGCCCAAATATGAGCATACCCATATATGGGCATCCATGCCACTGACCGGAGCCCGCTCTGTTGCGGATATGGAGAGAGACTGGGAGATTTACATCCCCTTATAATTCATATGGTGCATAGTACCGGCACGTATTGTTTTACCGGTACTGTGTACCTTCCTACTTTCACACTGGTACAGTATATGCTGCAGTGGGACTGAGAGGGATATATTGGTAACACATAGTCATTGTTGGGGGAATTCAATCCATTTTGAAAATAGTAATGAAATGTTTTTTACTTTTCTTTTTTTTCAGTAATGAAGAATGAAACATTTCTGTTAAAATTGAATTGGAGGTGAACTGGATTCATCATCAACTCTGCACCAGTGTGAATTGATGTTCTTTAATGTTCTGATAAGGTACATGCAACATCTCTTCCTCAACCCCTGCACCACTCTCTGCCTCTTGCCTCTCTCTCTCCACCTCCCTGCTAAGCGTATTAACCCATCTAATGTAATCCACATTCCATGTCTCACTTTACTCTTCACTTCTCACGTGCCCTCTGGAATGACTGCTCTCTGACTAACAAGGTCTATTTGTACATGACCTCTTCTGCTCTCATCATCCACCACCTCTCATTCCCCTCACCCCTGTCCTACTCGATACCTCAGCTTAATTGAACTCTCTCCTCTGACATCTACCCTTATCTCTAACCTCTCCTCACTTTCTGCTTAAACTAACTATCTTGTTAACTTTTACAATGCTATCATCCCCTCCTCCTCCCTCCTCCTCCTCCCTCCTCCATCATATATATGCCCCTTCTAGGCTCTGACACACTCATCCCTCTAAGGCCATGATTATCATGGGCACATGCTTGGTCATCCACAGTGTGTGCGAGCGATGCAGAGCCGCCTCGGACCTCAGTGCAGGGATTGCTGCATACCCCCAGCATCTGTCACCCACAAACAATACACACACTAATACTCCCCACAATACACACTATAATACCTCCTCAATACTAATCTCCCCAATAATATTATAGCTCCAAACACAATATACACAACACCCTTACACAAGATACACAATCTAGTACTCTCCTCTGCACCTCTACACACAATATAATACTCCCACACACACAATATACACACTACCCTCCTACCCCCATAAAATACAACCAATAATACACACACACTTTGTGGATGTTGGGACCAGCTCCCGGCATGCACCAGTGAAAGAGAGAGGCCCGCAGAAGCTCGGAAGAACTCCCTCCATCCGTGCCTTCCTCCGTTTCACATCTTCTCCCTGTCTCTCTCTCTCCCTCCCTTTCCTTGCATCTCCCTGCGTCTTTACGTATACCCAGTCAGTGACGGCTCTGGTCACGTGATGCCTTAATATGGGCTTATCCATATATGTTCATCCACGTCACTAATGTGATGCCCGCACTGTTGCGGAGCTGGTACTTACGACGGGCACTTATTGTTTTATCAGTACTGCGTACCTGACTCTACCGGCCTACTTTCAACACTAGTACAATATGTGCTTCACTACGAGTGAGTGGGGAATATTGGCATCACACAGTCACTGTTGAATATGCCATTCAATCCATTTTGAAAATAGTAATGCAATGTGGTTTTGTTTTGTTTGCTTTTTGCAGTAATGAAGAATGGAAAAGTTATATTAAAATTAAATTGGAGGGGGACTAGATTCAGCATTTCATCATGAACTCTGCACTTGTGAGAATTTAACTTCTTGAATACCCTGACAGGTACACGCAACATTAAGACTATAATCTGCTGTGCAAGCTTTCGTGCTATACCTCCCCCTCAGGTTTTGATTTATGCATTTGCTCCCTCAATTCATGTCCTCTAATATTTGAAAGCTCTCTCCTAGCATTTTCTCTTTACCACAGAACGTCATCCCAATGTAACCTCTCTCTTGTTCTTTCTGCTTGCTGTTTCCTCACTCCTCTGTTAAACTTTTCTAATTTCTCTAACTTCCACACTCCTGCTTTTATCCACATGTTCTCCTCTTTCCTTCCCCTACCTTTGCATGTGTCTACACACTGCACCATTTGTACAGACCTCTATTGCAGCTATTTCTGCACTGCTCAATGAAAAGCACTCTTTAATATCCTATTCTCTGTGCCCCCTCTCTCTGCGCCCCCTCTTTTGGCGCCTCCTCTCTCTGCGCCCCCTCTCTCTGCGCCTATCTGTCTCATTCTCTCTACGTCCCTCTCTCTCTACATAGAGCTATCTCTGTCTCTCTCTACACCTATCTCTGTGTCTCCTTCTATGTTTGCTGATGTGTGGGATATCTCTTATAATCTTGAACCTGCTCATATACACATCGGGCCTCCCTGCCTCTGCCTCCCTGCTAAGAGTGTTAACCTATCTAATGTAATCCACATTCCTTTCCTTACTTTTCTCTTCCCTTCTCCTATGCCACCTGGAATGCCCGTTCTCTGACTAACAAGGCTCTAGTTGTACATGACCTCTTCTGCTCTCATCATTCACAATCAGTCATTCCCCTCACCCCATCTTACCTGTCCCACTGATTTTCCTCTGCTTAATTAAACTCTCCTCTGACATCTACTCTAACCTCTCTCTCTCTTTCCGCTTAAACTAACAATCTTATTAACTCTTACAATGCTATCCTCCTATCTATATGCCCCCTCTAGGCTCTGACACACTTGTCCCTCTAGCCCACACCCTTGGCTAAATTCCCAAACATGTTCATCACACTTCCACTCGCTGTTCTTAATGCCTATGAAGGAAATCACACAATTGATATTTGATTTTTCTACAGTAAAAATGTCTCCAGTCCTGTATAAAGCTGCTCTCTGGGGCCAAACCACACTACTTTTTTTTCACATTCATCAACACTCAAATTTAATTTACGCTGTCTTTTTTTCCCTGTATTTGACTCCCTCCACTAACCTTCTCCTCACACTTGCCATCCTTCCTTCACTTCTCCTCAAGCATTTGACTACTTCAGAGGCAAGGTGGATGCCACCCACAAGGAGATTCCTTCTGTCCCTTCCCCCTTCTCTCCTTCTACCTAATTCTCCTTCTGCATTTGACTCCTTTTCTTCTCTTACAGAGCTGGAAGCTAATCATCTTCTCTTCTCCCTCTACCACATGCCCTCTAGATCGTATCCCCTCACACCTTACTGCATCTCTTAGTCCCCACTCTCACCCACATCTTCAATTCCTCCCTATTCTCTGGCTCTTTACCCTCTTACTTTAAGCCTGTAGTGGTCACCCTTTTCTCAGAAACAACCTACACCCTATGTGCCTTACTAACTACCGCCCTGTATCCCTCCTGCTGTTTGTCTCCTAATTGCTAGAATGTCAACATTCTTAAATCACATTCCCTCCTGGATCCTTTACAACCTGCCTTTCGTACAGCTCGTTCTACAGACTGTGCTTAAAGCAAATTCCCAAGGTCACTTTTCCCTACTAATCCTACTTGATCTATCT
This sequence comes from Ascaphus truei, assembly GCF_040206685.1. Lineage (NCBI taxonomy): Eukaryota > Metazoa > Chordata > Amphibia > Anura > Ascaphidae > Ascaphus > Ascaphus truei. The sequence continues at coordinate 39,040 of NW_027456936.1, forward strand.
GCTGCGTTTGATGCTCTCAATCACTCTCCTCCTTCATATTCTAAACTCTCTCTTGGTATCCGTAACACAGTTCTATCCTGGTTTTCATCATAACTTTCCTGTCACACATTCTCCATCTCTGTTGCTAACATGTCTTCGTCTTCTATTGATCTGTCTGTGGGTATACATCAGGGCTCTGTTCTGAGATCTCTCTTTCTCTCTACATACTATCATTTGGTGACCTCATCAACTCTTTGTGACAATCCTATAAATAACAAATACAAATATCAGGTCATGGGAATAAGTGATTTGGACATAAAAGTAACATTTCGGAAGTGTGGACAACTAATACATCTTGTAGATTGCCTTTACAGTGTGATGTCATTGATTCAGTAGATTGTGTGCAGACCAGGACTGCAGTACAGTGTCACTCACATGGATGACTTGCGTGGTAGAAGCTCAAGAACAAGGATGTCAAACTCCAGTCCTCGAGGGCAGCAAACAGGCCAGGTTTTCAGGATATCCCTACTGAAAACCTGGCCTGTTTGGGACCCTCGAGGACTGGAGTTTGACATGCATGCTCTAGAAGGAGCACAGCTGTGGGTGGGAGGTGGATTTGCTTTGCATCAAATGGTTTGGAGCAAGGTTTATTGTATGTATTATCATAATAACAATGCAATGCTTAACTTTTATTTCAGGAGGGATGACTGCAGAACAGAAGTGAATATTGAAGCCATGTGTTCCTTTTCTTGCAAAAGAGAAAATTTGAAGGACAGTTGAAGAGAAGGAAAATTACTACACAGAGACAGATAAGCAATGTGTATATTTCTCATTTACCATTTAGTATTTGTCGTTTTATTGACTCCACACAATCCGGCTGCTACGGGTTTCACATTGAATATTTTCATCTCTACTCTACCCCTTCCTGTGATCTGAACCATGCAAGTTTTCGTTGATTCAATACATCATGAGTAGAGGGTGGCTACAGTATGAAGTAAAGACCCAAGGACCACATCTACTACCATTCATAACAAGAACATGTGCAGTAGCGCACAGCTGCAGTTCTATGTGATTGTTATGAAAGGTTGAGGTGGTTCAATTCTATGAATCTGGAGTGGGATGGATCCTGTTTGCATCATATGGTTTCATCTAGGCCAGTAGATTATATAACTCTCAGTACAGGTTACACATGGCATCAGTATTAGTGATGTAAAGAGGAGGAAAGCTTCAATGTGGAGAACAAAGCCAAGTAATGTTGAAGTAACTCCTTTTACCATTTACTTGGTCAGTCTGTACTGTCTACTCCCCACACAGCTGCTAAGGGTCTTCCATTTTAAATACTTTCACCTCCTATTCTGCACTGCTTTGCTGCCCATTATTCAGAGATGTGTTCCAGTCATGTTTACCACTCTGAATCTCTCTGCAGTCATTGATTCAGCACATCATGGGTAGAGCATGGCTACAGATACAGCAAGCTATTATTATTTTACCGGCTGATCATCCATAATATTGCATTAAAACATAGAATATCACTTAATTTCCAAAAGATTCAGTGATGCTGATAATGCAGAATCTCACAACATTTCCCATCATAATGCCATAATGCACCAGAGGAAGAAATAATCCTTGCTATATCTGTACATTGTGTGACGTATTACCTCCATGACCATTGATAGCAAGTACATCTTCTGTATAGAGCGGCTGTGTTATGATGTAGTTATTGATCATCATTGACATAATCACAAGAATCTAATGCAAAGGGAAATTGTCCGCAGCGAAGTGAGATTTCAGCCCCCAAACGTCTGTAATATTAATGCAATGTCTTACTTTTGTTGCAGTGAACACTGAAGAGATGGATCTACTACAACACTGCACAGGACGAGCATACACTACAAGCAGCAAAATGATCTTGCAGTTGACAGTATGTTGTTCTGGTAATGTGCACAATTATTATTTATGGGCTACACACCACAGTGCTGGACATATTCTGTTAACTTCAACTCTACCCCTAACATGGAGATGTCTTCCTGGTGTTACTGATTCAGTACATCATATGCACAATGTGGCTATGATATGATGGATTGATTTAATGAACCCACCAACAACTGATGACATCTGCATCATCTTCTGTAAAGTGCAGCTACAGCATGATATTATCAGCATTTGGTGCGGTATAATCAGAGGTATCTATGTGCTTTTGTGCCTGGTTTAAGTCCTCCAGATTAACGCCCCTACACCTCCCACTCCACAGGCATACTTACTTATGCATACACTGTCATCTGGCATACCTACACACACCCCAGGGCCACTTCCTTCCCCTGATGTCAGGGAGAGGATGGGCATGCAGAGTGCAGTAAGTCTCCACATTACTCTGGCCAACAGTCTTGGCCTACCCCCAGCATCTGTCACCCACAACATCTGTTCCCTCCTTGTAAAGTGCTGAACTATCTCACCTGGGTCAGTGCTATAGCTGATCACAGTGCCCGATCATGATGTCACTGTGACAGGCAGCAGTGCAGATTGACCGGTCAATCAATGCAGTGCCGCAACATATGCACTAAATGAGATTTCCGTGCCCCCAGTCAGGTAACTCCCTGGGCAGCGACCCTGCTCACCCACTCCCCTAGTTCCACCTCTGATCACAATTATCTCTCTTGGAGAGTGTAGCAAATTGGAGTTGGGGGAATCTCACCTCTGCCATGCATGGTCACAATCTGGGCACAGGACCCAAATAGTGGGCAATGTGGCACTTCTTACAGTAGAGAATAAGTAACTATATTCTTTACTTGTGTATTAAGGACCTTATTTGCATTAAATTCAGTCCACATGGGACCAAGACTTTCTGGCTTACTGAACAAAGTGGAATTGTTTCGTAGAGGGTGGAGAATTGTATTTTATCTGAAATTACCCCCTCTGCACAAAATACAAACAATTATACCCATACAAGTACCTTGTGGAAGTTGTTGCCCTCTATCTTCCTGTGGTCTCTCCCTGTTTCTCACCGTGCCTCCTCCCATTTCCTTGCACCTCTGCGTCTCCGCATATATCCCTATACTCAGAGCCGGCTCCGGTCAGTGACATGGGATGCCCAAATATGAGCATACCCATATATGGGCATCCATGCCACTGACCGGAGCCCGCTCTGTTGCGGATATGGAGAGAGACTGGGAGATTTACATCCCCTTATAATTCATATGGTGCATAGTACCGGCACGTATTGTTTTACCGGTACTGTGTACCTTCCTACTTTCACACTGGTACAGTATATGCTGCAGTGGGACTGAGAGGGATATATTGGTAACACATAGTCATTGTTGGGGGAATTCAATCCATTTTGAAAATAGTAATGAAATGTTTTTTACTTTTCTTTTTTTTCAGTAATGAAGAATGAAAATTTCTGTTAAAATTGAATTGGAGGTGAACTGGATTCATCATCAACTCTGCACCAGTGTGAATTGATGTTCTTTAATGTTCTGATAAGGTACATGCAACATCTCTTCCTCAACCCCTGCACCACTCTCTGCCTCTTGCCTCTCTCTCTCCACCTCCCTGCTAAGCGTATTGACCCATCTAATGTAATCCACATTCCATGTCTCACTTTACTCTTCACTTCTCACGTGCCCTCTGGAATGTCTGCTCTCTGACTAACAAGGTCTATTTGTACATGACCTCTTCTGCTCTCATCATCCACCACCTCTCATTCCCCTCACCCCTGTCCTACTCGATACCTCAGCTTAATTGAACTCTCTCCTCTGACATCTACCCTTATCTCTAACCTCTCCTCACTTTCTGCTTAAACTAACTATCTTGTTAACTTTTACAATGCTATCATCTCCTCCCTCCTCCATCATATATATGCCCCTTCTAGGCTCTGACACACTCATCCCTCTAAGGCCATGATTATCATGGGCATATGCTTGGTCATCCACAGTGTGTGCGAGCGATGCAGAGCCGCCTCGGACCTCAGTGCAGGGATTGCTGCATACCCCCAGCATCTGTCACCCACAAACAATACACACACTAATACTCCCCACAATACACACTATAATACCTCCTCAATACTAATCTCCCCAATAATATTATAGCTCCAAACACAATATACACAACACCCTTACACAAGATACACAATCTAGTACTCTCCTCTGCACCTCTACACACCATATAATACTCCCACACACACAATATACACACTACCCTCCTACCCCCATAAAATACAACCAATAATACACACACACTTTGTGGATGTTGGGACCAGCTCCCGGCATGCACCAGTGAAAGAGAGAGGCCCGCAGAAGCTCGGAAGAACTCCCTCCATCCGTGCCTTCCTCCGTTTCACATCTTCTCCCTGTCTCTCTCCCTCCCTTTCCTTGCATCTCCCTGCGTCTTTACGTATACCCAGTCAGTGACGGCTCGTGTCACGTGATGCCTTAATATGGGCTTATCCATATATGTTCATCCACGTCACTAATGTGATGCCCGCACTGTTGCGGAGCTGGTACTTACGACGGGCACTTATTGTTTTATCAGTACTGCGTACCTGACTCTACCGGCCTACTTTCAACACTAGTACAATATGTGCTTCACTACGAGTGAGTGGGGAATATTGGCATCACACAGTCACTGTTGAATATGCCATTCAATCCATTTTGAAAATAGTAATGCAATGTGGTTTTGTTTTGTTTGCTTTTTGCAGTAATGAAGAATGGAAAAGTTATATTAAAATTAAATTGGAGGGGGACTAGATTCAGCATTTCATCATGAACTCTGCACTTGTGAGAATTTAACTTCTTGAATACCCTGACAGGTACACGCAACATTAAGACTATAATCTGCTGTGCAAGCTTTCGTGCTATACCTCCCCCTCAGGTTTTGATTTATGCATTTGCTCCCTCAATTCATGTCCTCTAATATTTGAAAGCTCTCTCCTAGCATTTTCTCTTTACCACAGAACGTCATCCCAATGTAACCTCTCTCTTGTTCTTTCTGCTTGCTGTTTCCTCACTCCTCTGTTAAACTTTTCTAATTTCTCTAACTTCCACACTCCTGCTTTTATCCACATGTTCTCCTCTTTCCTTCCCCTACCTTTGCATGTGTCTACACACTGCACCATTTGTACAGACCTCTATTGCAGCTATTTCTGCACTGCTCAATGAAAAGCACTCTTTAATATCCTATTCTCTGTGCCCCCTCTCTCTGCGCCCCCTCTTTTGGCGCCTCCTCTCTCTGCGCCCCCTCTCTCTGCGCCTATCTGTCTCATTCTCTCTACGTCCCTCTCTCTCTACATAGAGCTATCTCTGTCTCTCTCTACACCTATCTCTGTGTCTCCTTCTATGTTTGCTGATGTGTGGGATATCTCTTATAATCTTGAACCTGCTCATATACACATCGGGCCTCCCTGCCTCTGCCTCCCTGCTAAGAGTGTTAACCTATCTAATGTAATCCACATTCCTTTCCTTACTTTTCTCTTCCCTTCTCCTATGCCACCTGGAATGCCCGTTCTCTGACTAACAAGGCTCTAGTTGTACATGACCTCTTCTGCTCTCATCATTCACAATCAGTCATTCCCCTCACCCCATCTTACCTGTCCCACTGATTTTCCTCTGCTTAATTAAACTCTCCTCTGACATCTACTCTAACCTCTCTCTCTCTTTCCGCTTAAACTAACAATCTTATTAACTCTTACAATGCTATCCTCCTATCTATATGCCCCCTCTAGGCTCTGACACACTTGTCCCTCTAGCCCACACCCTTGGCTAAATTCCCAAACATGTTCATCACACTTCCACTCGCTGTTCTTAATGCCTATGAAGGAAATCACACAATTGATATTTGATTTTTCTACAGTAAAAATGTCTCCAGTCCTGTATAAAGCTGCTCTCTGGGGCCAAACCACACTACTTTTTTTTCACATTCATCAACACTCAAATTTAATTTACGCTGTCTTTTTTTCCCTGTATTTGACTCCCTCCACTAACCTTCTCCTCACACTTGCCATCCTTCCTTCACTTCTCCTCAAGCATTTGACTACTTCAGAGGCAAGGTGGATGCCACCCACAAGGAGATTCCTTCTGTCCCTTCCCCCTTCTCTCCTTCTACCTAATTCTCCTTCTGCGTTTGACTCCTTTTCTTCTCTTACAGAGCTGGAAGCTAATCATCTTCTCTTCTCCCTCTACCACATGCCCTCTAGATCGTATCCCCTCACACCTTACTGCATCTCTTAGTCCCCACTCTCACCCACATCTTCAATTCCTCCCTATTCTCTGGCTCTTTACCCTCTTACTTTAAGCCTGTAGTGGTCACCCTTTTCTCAGAAACAACCTACACCCTATGTGCCTTACTAACTACCGCCCTGTATCCCTCCTGCTGTTTGTCTCCTAATTGCTAGAATGTCAACATTCTTAAATCACATTCCCTCCTGGATCCTTTACAACCTGCCTTTCGTACAGCTCGTTCTACAGACTGTGCTTAAAGCAAATTCCCAAGGTCACTTTTCCCTACTAATCCTACTTGATCTATCTGCTGCGTTTGATGCTCTCAATCACTCTCCTCCTTCATATTCTAAACTCTCTCTTGGTATCCGTAACACAGTTCTATCCTGGTTTTCATCATAACTTTCCTGTCACACATTCTCCATCTCTGTTGCTAACATGTCTTCGTCTTCTATTGATCTGTCTGTGGGTATACATCAGGGCTCTGTTCTGAGATCTCTCTTTCTCTCTACATACTATCATTTGGTGACCTCATCAACTCTTTGTGACAATCCTATAAATAACAAATACAAATATCAGGTCATGGGAATAAGTGATTTGGACATAAAAGTAACATTTCGGAAGTGTGGACAACTAATACATCTTGTAGATTGCCTTTACAGTGTGATGTCATTGATTCAGTAGATTGTGTGCAGACCAGGACTGCAGTACAGTGTCACTCACATGGATGACTTGCGTGGTAGAAGCTCAAGAACAAGGATGTCAAACTCCAGTCCTCGAGGGCAGCAAACAGGCCAGGTTTTCAGGATATCCCTACTGAAAACCTGGCCTGTTTGGGACCCTCGAGGACTGGAGTTTGACATGCATGCTCTAGAAGGAGCACAGCTGTGGGTGGGAGGTGGATTTGCTTTGCATCAAATGGTTTGGAGCAAGGTTTATTGTATGTATTATCATAATAACAATGCAATGCTTAACTTTTATTTCAGGAGGGATGACTGCAGAACAGAAGTGAATATTGAAGCCATGTGTTCCTTTTCTTGCAAAAGAGAAAATTTGAAGGACAGTTGAAGAGAAGGAAAATTACTACACAGAGACAGATAAGCAATGTGTATATTTCTCATTTACCATTTAGTATTTGTCGTTTTATTGACTCCACACAATCCGGCTGCTACGGGTTTCACATTGAATATTTTCATCTCTACTCTACCCCTTCCTGTGATCTGAACCATGCAAGTTTTCGTTGATTCAATACATCATGAGTAGAGGGTGGCTACAGTATGAAGTAAAGACCCAAGGACCACATCTACTACCATTCATAACAAGAACATGTGCAGTAGCGCACAGCTGCAGTTCTATGTGATTGTTATGAAAGGTTGAGGTGGTTCAATTCTATGAATCTGGAGTGGGATGGATCCTGTTTGCATCATATGGTTTCATCTAGGCCAGTAGATTATATAACTCTCAGTACAGGTTACACATGGCATCAGTATTAGTGATGTAAAGAGGAGGAAAGCTTCAATGTGGAGAACAAAGCCAAGTAATGTTGAAGTAACTCCTTTTACCATTTACTTGGTCAGTCTGTACTGTCTACTCCCCACACAGCTGCTAAGGGTCTTCCATTTTAAATACTTTCACCTCCTATTCTGCACTGCTTTGCTGCCCATTATTCAGAGATGTGTTCCAGTCATGTTTACCACTCTGAATCTCTCTGCAGTCATTGATTCAGCACATCATGGGTAGAGCATGGCTACAGATACAGCAAGCTATTATTATTTTACCGGCTGATCATCCATAATATTGCATTAAAACATAGAATATCACTTAATTTCCAAAAGATTCAGTGATGCTGATAATGCAGAATCTCACAACATTTCCCATCATAATGCCATAATGCACCAGAGGAAGAAATAATCCTTGCTATATCTGTACATTGTGTGACGTATTACCTCCATGACCATTGATAGCAAGTACATCTTCTGTATAGAGCGGCTGTGTTATGATGTAGTTATTGATCATCATTGACATAATCACAAGAATCTAATGCAAAGGGAAATTGTCCGCAGCGAAGTGAGATTTCAGCCCCCAAACGTCTGTAATATTAATGCAATGTCTTACTTTTGTTGCAGTGAACACTGAAGAGATGGATCTACTACAACACTGCACAGGACGAGCATACACTACAAGCAGCAAAATGATCTTGCAGTTGACAGTATGTTGTTCTGGTAATGTGCACAATTATTATTTATGGGCTACACACCACAGTGCTGGACATATTCTGTTAACTTCAACTCTACCCCTAACATGGAGATGTCTTCCTGGTGTTACTGATTCAGTACATCATATGCACAATGTGGCTATGATATGATGGATTGATTTAATGAACCCACCAACAACTGATGACATCTGCATCATCTTCTGTAAAGTGCAGCTACAGCATGATATTATCAGCATTTGGTGCGGTATAATCAGAGGTATCTATGTGCTTTTGTGCCTGGTTTAAGTCCTCCAGATTAACGCCCCTACACCTCCCACTCCACAGGCATACTTACTTATGCATACACTGTCATCTGGCATACCTACACACACCCCAGGGCCACTTCCTTCCCCTGATGTCAGGGAGAGGATGGGCATGCAGAGTGCAGTAAGTCTCCACATTACTCTGGCCAACAGTCTTGGCCTACCCCCAGCATCTGTCACCCACAACATCTGTTCCCTCCTTGTAAAGTGCTGAACTATCTCACCTGGGTCAGTGCTATAGCTGATCACAGTGCCCGATCATGATGTCACTGTGACAGGCAGCAGTGCAGATTGACCGGTCAATCAATGCAGTGCCGCAACATATGCACTAAATGAGATTTCCGTGCCCCCAGTCAGGTAACTCCCTGGGCAGCGACCCTGCTCACCCACTCCCCTAGTTCCACCTCTGATCACAATTATCTCTCTTGGAGAGTGTAGCAAATTGGAGTTGGGGGAATCTCACCTCTGCCATGCATGGTCACAATCTGGGCACAGGACCCAAATAGTGGGCAATGTGGCACTTCTTACAGTAGAGAATAAGTAACTATATTCTTTACTTGTGTATTAAGGACCTTATTTGCATTAAATTCAGTCCACATGGGACCAAGACTTTCTGGCTTACTGAACAAAGTGGAATTGTTTCGTAGAGGGTGGAGAATTGTATTTTATCTGAAATTACCCCCTCTGCACAAAATACAAACAATTATACCCATACAAGTACCTTGTGGAAGTTGTTGCCCTCTATCTTCCTGTGGTCTCTCCCTGTTTCTCACCGTGCCTCCTCCCATTTCCTTGCACCTCTGCGTCTCCGCATATATCCCTATACTCAGAGCCGGCTCCGGTCAGTGACATGGGATGCCCAAATATGAGCATACCCATATATGGGCATCCATGCCACTGACCGGAGCCCGCTCTGTTGCGGATATGGAGAGAGACTGGGAGATTTACATCCCCTTATAATTCATATGGTGCATAGTACCGGCACGTATTGTTTTACCGGTACTGTGTACCTTCCTACTTTCACACTGGTACAGTATATGCTGCAGTGGGACTGAGAGGGATATATTGGTAACACATAGTCATTGTTGGGGGAATTCAATCCATTTTGAAAATAGTAATGAAATGTTTTTTACTTTTCTTTTTTTTCAGTAATGAAGAATGAAAATTTCTGTTAAAATTGAATTGGAGGTGAACTGGATTCATCATCAACTCTGCACCAGTGTGAATTGATGTTCTTTAATGTTCTGATAAGGTACATGCAACATCTCTTCCTCAACCCCTGCACCACTCTCTGCCTCTTGCCTCTCTCTCTCCACCTCCCTGCTAAGCGTATTGACCCATCTAATGTAATCCACATTCCATGTCTCACTTTACTCTTCACTTCTCACGTGCCCTCTGGAATGTCTGCTCTCTGACTAACAAGGTCTATTTGTACATGACCTCTTCTGCTCTCATCATCCACCACCTCTCATTCCCCTCACCCCTGTCCTACTCGATACCTCAGCTTAATTGAACTCTCTCCTCTGACATCTACCCTTATCTCTAACCTCTCCTCACTTTCTGCTTAAACTAACTATCTTGTTAACTTTTACAATGCTATCATCTCCTCCCTCCTCCATCATATATATGCCCCTTCTAGGCTCTGACACACTCATCCCTCTAAGGCCATGATTATCATGGGCATATGCTTGGTCATCCACAGTGTGTGCGAGCGATGCAGAGCCGCCTCGGACCTCAGTGCAGGGATTGCTGCATACCCCCAGCATCTGTCACCCACAAACAATACACACACTAATACTCCCCACAATACACACTATAATACCTCCTCAATACTAATCTCCCCAATAATATTATAGCTCCAAACACAATATACACAACACCCTTACACAAGATACACAATCTAGTACTCTCCTCTGCACCTCTACACACCATATAATACTCCCACACACACAATATACACACTACCCTCCTACCCCCATAAAATACAACCAATAATACACACACACTTTGTGGATGTTGGGACCAGCTCCCGGCATGCACCAGTGAAAGAGAGAGGCCCGCAGAAGCTCGGAAGAACTCCCTCCATCCGTGCCTTCCTCCGTTTCACATCTTCTCCCTGTCTCTCTCCCTCCCTTTCCTTGCATCTCCCTGCGTCTTTACGTATACCCAGTCAGTGACGGCTCGTGTCACGTGATGCCTTAATATGGGCTTATCCATATATGTTCATCCACGTCACTAATGTGATGCCCGCACTGTTGCGGAGCTGGTACTTACGACGGGCACTTATTGTTTTATCAGTACTGCGTACCTGACTCTACCGGCCTACTTTCAACACTAGTACAATATGTGCTTCACTACGAGTGAGTGGGGAATATTGGCATCACACAGTCACTGTTGAATATGCCATTCAATCCATTTTGAAAATAGTAATGCAATGTGGTTTTGTTTTGTTTGCTTTTTGCAGTAATGAAGAATGGAAAAGTTATATTAAAATTAAATTGGAGGGGGACTAGATTCAGCATTTCATCATGAACTCTGCACTTGTGAGAATTTAACTTATTGAATACCCTGACAGGTACACGCAACATTAAGACTATAATCTGCTGTGCAAGCTTTCGTGCTATACCTCCCCCTCAGGTTTTGATTTATACATTTGCTCCCTCAATTCATGTCCTCTAATATTTGAAAGCTCTCTCCTAGCATTTTCTCTTTACCACAGAACGTCATCCCAATGTAACCTCTCTCTTGTTCTTTCTGCTTGCTGTTTCCTCACTCCTCTGTTAAACTTTTCTAATTTCTCTAACTTCCACACTCCTGCTTTTATCCACATGTTCTCCTCTTTCCTTCCCCTACCTTTGCATGTGTCTACACACTGCACCATTTGTACAGACCTCTATTGCAGCTATTTCTGCACTGCTCAATGAAAAGCACTCTTTAATATCCTATTCTCTGTGCCCCCTCTCTCTGCGCCCCCTCTTTTGGCGCCTCCTCTCTCTGCGCCCCCTCTCTCTGCGCCTATCTGTCTCATTCTCTCTACGTCCCTCTCTCTCTACATAGAGCTATCTCTGTCTCTCTCTACACCTATCTCTGTGTGTCCTTCTATGTTTGCTGATGTGTGGGATATCTCTTATAATCTTGAACCTGCTCATATACACATCGGGCCTCCCTGCCTCTGCCTCCCTGCTAAGAGTGTTAACCTATCTAATGTAATCCACATTCCTTTCCTTACTTTTCTCTTCCCTTCTCCTATGCCATCTGGAATGTCCGTTCTCTGACTAACAAGGCTCTAGTTGTACATGACCTCTTCTGCTCTCATCATTCACAATCAGTCATTCCCCTCACCCCATCTTACCTGTCCCACTGATTTTCCACTGCTTAATTAAACTCTCCTCTGACATCTACTCTAACCTCTCTCTCTCTTTCCGCTTAAACTAACAATCTTATTAACTCTTACAATGCTATCCTCCTATCTATATGCCCCCTCTAGGCTCTGACACACTTGTCCCTCTAGCCCACACCCTTGGCTAAATTCCCAAACATGTTCATCACACTTCCACTCGCTGTTCTTAATGCCTATGAAGGAAATCACACAATTGATATTTGATTTTTCTACAGTAAAAATGTCTCCAGTCCTGTATAAAGCTGCTCTCTGGGGCCAAACCACACTACTTTTTTTTCCACATTCATCAACACACAAATTTAATTTACGCTGTCTTTTTTCCCCTGTATTTGACTCCCTCCACTAACCTTCTTCTCACACTTGCCATCCTTCCTTCACTTCTCCTCAAGCATTTGACTACTTCAGAGGCAAGGTGGATGCCACCCACAAGGAGATTCCTTCTGTCCCTTCCCCCTTCTCTCCTTCTACCTAATTCTCCTTCTGCGTTTGACTCCTTTTCTTCTCTTACAGAGCTGGAAGCTAATCATCTTCTCTTCTCCCTCTACCACATGCCCTCTAGATCGTATCCCCTCACACCTTACTGCATCTCTTAGTCCCCACTCTCACCCACATCTTCAATTCCTCCCTATTCTCTGGCTCTTTACCCTCTTACTTTAAGCCTGTAGTGGTCACCCTTTTCTCAGAAACAACCTACACCCTATGTGCCTTACTAACTACCGCCCTGTATCCCTCCTGCTGTTTGTCTCCTAATTGCTAGAATGTCAACATTCTTAAATCACATTCCCTCCTGGATCCTTTACAACCTGCCTTTCGTACAGCTCGTTCTACAGACTGTGCTTAAAGCAAATTCCCAAGGTCACTTTTCCCTACTAATCCTACTTGATCTATCTGCTGCGTTTGATGCTCTCAATCACTCTCCTCCTTCATATTCTAAACTCTCTCTTGGTATCCGTAACACAGTTCTATCCTGGTTTTCATCATAACTTTCCTGTCACACATTCTCCATCTCTGTTGCTAACATGTCTTCGTCTTCTATTGATCTGTCTGTGGGTATACATCAGGGCTCTGTTCTGAGATCTCTCTTTCTCTCTACATACTATCATTTGGTGACCTCATCAACTCTTTGTGACAATCCTATAAATAACAAATACAAATATCAGGTCATGGGAATAAGTGATTTGGACATAAAAGTAACATTTCGGAAGTGTGGACAACTAATACATCTTGTAGATTGCCTTTACAGTGTGATGTCATTGATTCAGTAGATTGTGTGCAGACCAGGACTGCAGTACAGTGTCACTCACATGGATGACTTGCGTGGTAGAAGCTCAAGAACAAGGATGTCAAACTCCAGTCCTCGAGGGCAGCAAACAGGCCAGGTTTTCAGGATATCCCTACTGAAAACCTGGCCTGTTTGGGACCCTCGAGGACTGGAGTTTGACATGCATGCTCTAGAAGGAGCACAGCTGTGGGTGGGAGGTGGATTTGCTTTGCATCAAATGGTTTGGAGCAAGGTTTATTGTATGTATTATCATAATAACAATGCAATGCTTAACTTTTATTTCAGGAGGGATGACTGCAGAACAGAAGTGAATATTGAAGCCATGTGTTCCTTTTCTTGCAAAAGAGAAAATTTGAAGGACAGTTGAAGAGAAGGAAAATTACTACACAGAGACAGATAAGCAATGTGTATATTTCTCATTTACCATTTAGTATTTGTCGTTTTATTGACTCCACACAATCCGGCTGCTACGGGTTTCACATTGAATATTTTCATCTCTACTCTACCCCTTCCTGTGATCTGAACCATGCAAGTTTTCGTTGATTCAATACATCATGAGTAGAGGGTGGCTACAGTATGAAGTAAAGACCCAAGGACCACATCTACTACCATTCATAACAAGAACATGTGCAGTAGCGCACAGCTGCAGTTCTATGTGATTGTTATGAAAGGTTGAGGTGGTTCAATTCTATGAATCTGGAGTGGGATGGATCCTGTTTGCATCATATGGTTTCATCTAGGCCAGTAGATTATATAACTCTCAGTACAGGTTACACATGGCATCAGTATTAGGGATTTAAAGAGGAGGAAAGCTTCAATGTGGAGAACAAAGCCAAGTAATGTTGAAGTTACTCCTTTTACCATTTACTTGGTCAGTCTGTACTGTCTACTCTCCACACAGCTGCTAAGGATCTTCCATTTTAAATACTTTCACCTCCTATTCTGCACTGCTTTGCTGCCCATTATTCAGAGATGCGTTCCAGTCATGTTTAGCACTCTGAATCTCTCTGCAGTCATTGGTTCAGCACATCATGGGTAGAGCATGGCTACAGATACAGCAAGCTATTATTATTTTACCGGCTGATCACCCATAATATTGCATTAAAACATAGAATATCACTTAATTTCCAAAAGATTCAGTGATGCTGATAATGCAGAATCTCACAACATTTCCCATCATAATGCCATAATGCACAAGTGGGAGAAATAATCCTTGCTATATCTGTACATTGTGTGACGTATTACCTCAATGACCAATGAGAGCAAGTACATCTTCTGTATAGAGCGGCTGTGTTATGATGCAGTTATTGATCATCATTGACATAATCACAAGAATCTTATGCAAAGGGAAATTGTCCGCAGCGAAGTGAGATTTCAGCCCCCAAACGTCTGTAATATTAATGCAATGTCTTACTTTTGTTGCAGTGAACACTGAAGAGATGGATCTACTACAACACTGTACAGGATGAGCATATGCTACAAGCAGCAAAATGATCTTGCAGTTGACAGTATGTTGTTCTGGTAATGTGCACAATTATTATTTATGGGCTACACACCACAGTGCTGGACATATTCTGTTAACTTCAACTCTACTCCTAACATGGAGATGTCTTCCTGGTGTTACTGATTCAGTACATCATATGCACAGTGTGGTTATGATATGATGGATTGATTTAATGAACCCACCAACCAATGATGACATCTGCATCATCTTCTGTAAAGTGCAGCTACAGCATGATATTATCAGCATTTGATGCGGTATAATCAGAGGTATCTATGTGCTTTTGTGCCTGTTTTAAGTCCTCCAGCTTAACGCCCCTACACCTCCCACTACACAGGCATACTTACTTATGCATACACTGACATCTGGCATACCTACACACACCCCAGGGCCACTTCCTTCCCCTGATGTCAGGGAGAGGATGGGCATGCAGAGTGCAGTAAGTCTCCACGTTACTCTGGCCAACAGTCTTGGCCTACCTCCAGCATCTGTCACCCACAACATCTGTTCCCTCCTTGTAAAGTGCTGAACTATCTCACCTGGGTCAGTGCTATAGCTGATCACAGTGCCCGATCAGGATGTCACTGTGACAGGCAGCAGTGCAGATTGACCGGTCAATCAATGCAGTGCCGCAACATATGCACTAAATGAGATTTCCGTGCCCCCAGTCAGGTTACTCCCTGGGCAGTGACCCTGCTCACACCCTCCCCTAGTTCCACCTCTGATCACAATTATCTCTCTTGGAGAGTGTAGCAAATTGGAGTTGGGGGAATCTCACCTCTGCCATGCATGGTCACAATCTGGGCACAGGACCCAAATAGTGGGCAATGTGGCACTTCTTACAGTAGAGAATAAGTAACTTTATTCTTTACTTGTGTATTAAGGACCTTATTTGCATTAAATTCAGTCCACATGGGACCAAGACTTTCTGGCTTACTGAACAAAGTGGAATTGTTTCGTAGAGGGTGGAGAATTGTATTTTATCTGAAATTACCCCCTCTGCACAAAATACAAACAATTATACCCATACAAGTACCTTGTGGAAGTTGTTGCCCTCTATCTTCCTGTGGTCTCTCCCTGTTTCTCACCGTGCCTCCTCCCATTTCCTTGCACCTCTGCGTCTCCGCATATATCCCTATACTCAGAGCCGGCTCCGGTCAGTGACATGGGATGCCCAAATATGAGCATACCCATATATGGGCATCCATGCCACTGACCGGAGCCCGCTCTGTTGCGGATATGGAGAGAGACTGGGAGATTTACATCCCCTTATAATTCATATGGTGCATAGTACCGGCACGTATTGTTTTACCGGTACTGTGTACCTTCTTACTTTCACACTGGTACAGTATGTGCTGCAGTGGGACTGAGAGGGATATATTGGTAACACATAGTCATTGGTGGGGGAATTCAATCCATTTTGAAAATAGTAATGCATTGTTTTTTACTTTTTTTTTGCAGTAATGAAGAATGAAAAAGTTCTGTTAAAATTGAATTGGACGTGAACTGGATTCAGCATTTCATCATCAACTCTGCACCAGTGTGAATTGACGTTCTTTAATGTTCTGACAAGGTACATGCAACATCTCTTCCTCTACCCCTACACCACCCTCTGCCTCTTGACTCTCTCTCCACCTCCCTGCTAAGCGTATTAACCCATCTAATGTAATCCACATTCCTTGTCTCACTTTACTCTTCCCTTCTCACGTGCCCTCTGGAATGTCTGCTCTACGACTAACATGGTCTATTTGTACATGACCTCTTCTGCTCTCATCAGCCACCACTTCTCATTCCCCTCACCCCTGTCCTACTCGATACCTCAGCTTAATTGAACTCTCTCCTCTGACATCTACCCTTATCTCTAACCTCTCCTCACTTTCTGCTTAAACTAACTATCTTGTTAACTCTTACAATGCTATCATCTCCTCCTCCCTCCTCCTCCATCATCTATATGCCCCTTCTAGGCTCTGACACACTCATCCCTCTAAGGCCGTGATTATCATGGGCACACGCTTGGTCATCCACAGTGCGTGCGAGCGATGCAGGGCCTCCCCGTCGCCTCGGACCTCAGTGCGGGGATTGCTGGAGCGACAGGCATGCGCTAACTTTGCCTTCTGTTGTGTGCTTACTATAGACGCAGCCTAAACCATGCATTGGTTTAATTCACAAGCACGCTCTCATCACACTTCATCACATCACACTGCTGCTCTTAACACCTATGGAGGAAATCTCACAGTCTGATTTTCTACACTAAACCTTTGTCCTGTTCTGTAAAACTCTGCTCCTTTTTTTAAGGTCAAACACTACTTTTTCCTCACTCATCAACACTCCAATTTCATTCACACTGTCTTCTATGTATTTGAGTCCCACCACTGACTTTCTCCTCCCACTTAACATCCATCCTTTATTTCTCCTCAAGCCTTTGCTCACTTGAGGCAAGGTGGATGCCATCCACAAGTAGATTCGTTCTCTCCCTTCCCCCTCTCTCTTTTTCTATCTAGATCTCATTGCACTCTTGACTCCTTTTCTCCTGTCACAAAGCTGGAACCTGATCTTCTCTTCTCCCTCTACCACATGCCCTCTCAATCCTATATTCTCACTCTCACCCACATCTTCAATTCCTCCATATCCTTTGGCTCTTTCAACTCTTCCTTTTAAGCATGCAGTGGTCACCCCTATTCTCAAAAATAACCTTGACCTTGTGTGAATTTCTAACTATCGCCCTGTATCCGTCCTACCATTTGCCTCCTAATTGCTAGAACGTCTTGTGATCTCCCGTTTGATCAACATTCTTAAATCACATGCTCCTCTGGGCCCTTCACAATCTGCCTTTCCCAATGTAACCAATTATGTACATAAAGAAAATTCCCAAGGTCCATTTTACTTACTAATCCTGCTTGATCTCTCTTCTGCTTTTGATACTGTCAATCACTCTTCTCATTCATATTCTAAACTCTTTCTTCGTATCCGCAGCAAACTTATATCCTGGTTTTCATCATACTTCTCCATCACACATTCTCCATCTCTGTTGCTAACGTGTCTTTGTCTCCTGTTGTTTTGTCTGTTGGTATACCTCAGGACTCTGTTCTGGGACCTCTCTCACTACATACTATCACTAGTTGACCTTATCAACTATTTTGGCCCTTGATATCATCTCTATGCAGATGATACACACACCTATCCACCCTACCGTCACTCCTGCCATTTAGTTCCTAGTTTCGGGTCGCCTCCTGGCTATATCCTCCATGGATGACACTCTTCTGCCTTAAACCTAATGTCTAAAACTGAGCTCCTCATATTTCCCCCTAAATCTGGCCTAATATCACCTTTCTCCATCGCAGTAAACAGTACTACCATCATCCTGTCATGAAAGCACATTGCCTAGGAGTAACATTTGACTCTTCCCTTTCCATCTTCATTCACGACACTGGCTAAAGTTTGTCGATTCTTTCTCTGTAATATTTCCAAGATTTGCCCTTTTCTCTGTCAATCTACTGCTAAAACGCCAATGCATGCCCTTATCGTATGGGTTAACATACTGCTAACAGGGCTCCCTGCTTCACAACTTTCTCATTTGCAATCTATCCAAAACTCTGCTGCTTGAATAATTTCCCTTTCTCCCACAACAGTATCTGCTCATCTCCTCCTCCTCCTTAAATCCCTCTCCTTGCTTCCCATCAAGTTTCAGATCACCTACAAAGTTCTCCTCCTTACCTTTTTGTTAAGGTTCTCTATTAGTGGTGTACCGAGTACCCGGCGTTACCCGACACATTTCCAGCTACCCGGACATTACTCGAAACCGGCCACTGAGAAGTGGACTTGGCCGGGTAATACCCGGCGTCGGGTAATGTCAGGGCAGCTGGAAATAATCTTTTATACTTACCTTTCCTAAGACATCTAGGATCAGCAGCAGCAGTCCTCTGATGTTGGCAGCATCAGAGGTGTCTTCACCTGGCGGGGGGAGCTGCAGGAATCACTTCCACAGCACCGAAGCAGGTAAGCTGTGTCTGTGAGCCTGCAGCTCCCCCGCCGGCTGAAGACACCACAGATGCTGCCACCGTCACAGGACTGCTGCTGATCCTAGATGTCACCGCCACCCGGAAGGTAAGTGCCAAACCGTGTACCCGACCGGGTAGAACCTTTCATTTTGGCCGGGTACCCGTTACCCATTTTTTTATAGTTGAGGACCCAGTCCAACACTATTCTCTATTCATCTGCTCCTTCCTACATATCATCTTTGGTCTCGTTATGCCCTTCCTCGTCTCCTAAGCTCTACTAATAACTGTCTCCATTATACTTCTTACACCTCTACTGCGCACTCGCTCTCTTGCCTGAAACCCTTTCCCATCAATTTACCTGTGAAACTCACACACACTCAGTATATGCCAACATACCCTCTTCCACCCACATTTAAGATCAACCTTAAAATTCACAACTTAAATGAAGCATTTCAATAGCTTTTACTCGTTGCTACTGTCACTCATTCAGTCACTAACTATTGTTCCCAAGAAGTGCTTTATACTACAAGTACCCACCATTAAGGACAAGCATTGTCATCTACTGCACTTGTTCCCCCACCTCTTGTCTCTCTGTAAGTCTCCTTACATTTCTCTTAGATTGTAAACTACCCAGGACAGGGATTTACTTTCCTATTGTCTGTTTTTGTTTGTTGAACTTATTGTATAATAATTTCCTGTACTTTTTGGTCTCTCTTGTAAAGCGCTGAGTACACAATGGGTGGTATATAAATAGAGATATATGCAGAGTCTAGAGACAAGGCACACGTGTATAGGTAGCTACAGTTTATCCGGGACCGTATGCATCCTTGAAGTGCCTGTCCCAGTTATTTTCTATTGATTGCAATGTAGGAGTGTCTGTCCTGTCTTATTTTTTTTATTATTATTATCATTATTATTATTATATATACAAAGATATATACAAAGATTGTTTCCTGTCGTTAGCATGACATTGTGTGACACAGTGTGATGTCATTGATTCAGTAGATTGTGTGCAGACCGGGACTGCAGTACAGTTTCACTGACATGAATAACTTGTGTGGTAGAAGCTCTAGAAGGAGCACAGCTGTGGGAGGGAGGTGGATTTGCTTTGTATCACATGGTTTGGAGCAAGGTTCATTGTATGTATCGTCAATAATAATTATAATAATAATAATGCAATGCTTAACTTTTTTATTTCAAGAGGAAAGACTGCAGAACAGAAGTGAATATTGAAGCCATGTGTTCATTTTCTTGCAAAATAGAAAATTGAAGGACAGTTGAAGAGGAGGAAAATGACTACACAGAGACAGATAAGCAATGTGTATATTTCTCATTTAGTATTTGTCGTTTTATTGACTCAAAAAAATCCGGCTGCTAAGGGTTTCGCATTGGACATATTCACCTCTACTCCACCCCTTCCTGTGATCTGTACCATGCAGATTTTTGTTGATTCAATACATCATGAATAGAGTGTGGCTACAGTATGAAGTACTGACCCAAGGACCACATCTACTACCATTCATAACAAGAACATGTGCAGTAGCGCACTGCTGCAGTTCTATGTTATTGCTATGAAAGGTTGAGGTGGTGCAATCATATGAATCTTGAGTGGGAGGGATCCTGTTTGCATCATTTAATTTGATCTAGGCCAGTAGAGTATATAACTCTCAGTACAGGTTACATATGGCATCAGTATTAGTGATTTAAAGAACAGAAAAACAGGAGTGGAGAACAAAACCAAGTAATGTTGAAGTTACTACTTTTTACTATTTACTTGGTCAGTCTGTACTGTCTACTCCCCACACAGCTGCTAAGGGTTTCCATTTGAGATACATTCACCTTCTACTCTGCACTACTGTGCTACCCTCTATTCAGAGATGAGTTCAAGTCATGTTTACCACTCTAAATCGCTCTGCAGTCATTGATTCAGCACATCATGGGTAGAGCATGGCTATAGATACAGCAAGCTTTATTTTACCCTAATATTGCATTAAAAAATAGAATATCACTCAGTTTCCTACAGATTTACTGATGCTGATAATGCAGAATCTCACCCTCCCATCATAATACACCAGAGGAAGAAATAATCCTTGCTATATATGTACATTGTGTGACATATTGCCTCCATGACCATTGATGGCAAATACATATTCTGTATAGAGCAGCTGTGTTATGATGTAGTTGTTATTGATCATCATTGAGATATAATCACAAGAATCTTATGCAAAGGGAAACTGTCATTAGCATAGTGGGATTTCAGCCCCCAAACTTCTGTAATATTAATGCAATGTCTTACTTTTATTGCAGTGAACACCGAAGAGACGGATCTACTACAACACTGCACAGGACAAGAGTATACACTACAAGCAGCAAAATGATCATGCAGTTGACAATATGTTGTTCTGGTAATGTGCACAATTATTATGTATGGGCTCCACACCACAGTGCTGGACATATTTTGTTAACTTCAACACTACCCCTACCATGGAGATGTCTTCCTGTGATTGGTGTTACTGATTCAGTACATCATATGCACAGTGTGGCTATTATATGATGGATTGATTTAATGAACCCACCAAACACTGATGACATCTGTATCATCTTCTGTAAAGTGCATCTACAGCAGGATATTATCAGCATTTGGGGTGATATAATCAGAGGCATCTATGTGCTTTTGTGCTGGGTAAAGTCCTCCAGCTGAACCGCCCCCCGCCCCCCACCCCCCTACACCTCCTGCCACACAGGCAAACTTACTTACACACACAGCACACTTACTTATGCACACTGACACTTGGCATACCTACACACACACACCCCACAGCCACTGGCATGCATGCAGAGTCCTGGGCATGCAGGATGGGCATGCAGAGTACAGAATATCTCCACCTTGCTCTGGCCCGTACTCTTGGCCTACCCCCAGCATCTGTCACCCACAACCTCTGTTCCCTCCCTGTAAATTGCTGCACTAACACACCTTGGTCAGCGCTGCAACCGATCACAGCACCGGATCATGTCACTGTGATAGGAAGCAGTGCTAATTGACCGGTCAATCAATGCCACGTGGCAACATACGCACCAAAAGAGATTTCCATGCCCCCTGACAGGCTACTCCCTGGGCAGTGACCCTGCTCATCTTCCACCTCTGATCACAATATTCTCTCTTGGAGAGTGTAGCAAATTGGAGTTGGGGGAATTTCACCTCTGCAGTGCATGTAGAGTCCTGTATGCAGAGTACAGAAAGTCTCCACCTTAGTCTGGCCCGTACTCTTGGCCTACCCACAGCATCTGTCACCCACAAATAATACATACACTAATACTCCCCACAATACACACTTTAATACCTCCTCAATAATAATCTCCCCAATAATATTATAGTCTTAAACACAATATACACAATACCCCCTAACACAAGATACCCAATCTAACACTCTCCTCTGCACCTCAACATAATATACACACTATAATACCCTACACACAATATAATACTCCCACACACACACACACAATATACACACTATCCTCCTACCACCATAAAACACAACCAATAATACACACACACTTTGTGGATGTTGGGACCAGCTCCTTGCATGCACCAGTGAAAGAGAGAGGCCTGCCATCCGTGCCTCCCTCCGTTTCCCATCTTCTCCCTGTCTCTCTCCCTCCCTTTCTTTGCATCTCCCTGCATCTTTGCGTATACCCAGTCAGTGACGGCTCCGGTCACGTGATGCCTTAATATGGGCTTATCCATATATCTGTTGCAGAGATGGAGAGAGACCTGGAGATTTTACATTTCCTTATAATTCATATTGGTACTTAGTACGGGCACTTATTGTTTTATCAGTACTGGGTACCTGACCGTACTGGCCTACAAGTGAGAAGGCAATATTGGCATCACACAGTTACTGTTGAATATGTCATTCAATCCATTTTGAAAATAGTAATGCAATGTGGTTTTGTTTTGTTTGCTTTTTGCAGTAATGAAGAATGAAAAAGTTATATTAAAATTAAATTGGAGGGGAACTGGATTCAGCATTTCTTCATGAACTCTGCACTTGTGAGCATTGACCTTCTTGAGTGCCCTGACAGGTACACGCAACTTTAAGACTATAATCTTCATCAACTGCTGTGCAAGCTTTCGTGCTATACCTCCCCCTCCGGTTTTGATTTATACATTTGCTCTCTCAATTCATGTCCTCTAATATCTGGAGGCTCTCTCCTAGCATTTCTCTCTACCACAGCACGTCATCCCAATGTAACCTCTCTCTTGTTCTTTCTGTTTACTGTTTCCTCACTCCTCTGTAAAACTTTTCTAATTTCTCTAACTTCCACACTCCTGCTTTTATCCACATGTTCTATACACTTTCCTTCCCCTACCTTTGCATGTGTCTACACAAAGCACCATTTGTACAGACCTCTATTGCAGCTATTTCTGCACTGCTCAATGAAATGCACTCCTGCACATCCTATTCTCTTCCACCTTCCCTCATTCTCTACGCCCCCCTCTCAAAGCCCCCTCTCTCTGTCTCCTCTCTCTACGCCTATCTGTCTCATTCTCTTGACGCCCTTCTCTCTCTACATATCCCTATCTCTGTCTCTCTCTACACCTATCTCTGTGTCTCCTTCTATGCTCGCTGATGTTGGGGGATATCTCTTATAATCTTGGACCGGCTCATATACACATCAGGCCTCCCTACTAAGAGTGTTAACCTATCTAATGTAATCCACATTCCTTTCCTTACTTTTCTCTTCCCTTCTCCTGTGCCCTCTGGAATGTCCACTCTTACTAACAAGGCTCTAGTTGTACATAACCTCTTCTGCTCTCATCAGTCACAATCAGTCATTCCCCTCACCGCATCTTACCTGTCCCACTGATTTGCCTCTGCTTAATTAAACTCTCCTCTGACATCTACTCTAACCTCTCTTCTCTCTTCTCTCTCTTTCTTTCTGCTTAAACTAACAATCTTATTAACTCTTACAATGCTATCCTCCTATCTATATGCCCCCTATAGGCTCTGACACACTCATCCCTCTAACCCACACCTTTGGCTAAATTCCCAAACACACTCATCACACTTCCACTCGCTGTTCTTAATACCTACGGAGGAAATCTCACACTTTGTTTGATTTTTCTACAGTAAAAATGTCTCCTGTCCTGTATAAAGCTGCTCTCTAGGGCTAAATACACTACTTTTTTCCACACTCATCAACACTCAAATTTAATTTACGCTGTTTTTTTTCTCTGTATTTGACTCCCTCCACTGACCTTCTCCTCCCACTTGCCATTCTTCCTTCACTTCTCCTCAAGCATTTGACTACTTCAGAGGCAAGGTGGATGCCACCCAAAAGGAGATTCCTTCTGTCCCTTCCCCCTTCTCTCCTTCTACCCAAATCTCCTTCTGCACTTGACTCCTTTTCTTCTCTTACAGAGCTGGAAGCTAATCATCTTCTATTCTCCCTCTACCACATGCCCTCTAGATCGTATCCCCTCACACCTTACTGCATCTCTTAGTCCCCACTCTCACCCACATCTTCAATTTCTCCCTATTCTCTGGATTTTTGCCCTCTTACTTTAAGCCTGTAGCGGTCACCCTTTTGTCAGAAACAAACTACACCCTATGTGCCTTACTAACTACCGCTCTGTATCCCTCATGCTGTTTGCCTTCTAATTGCTAGTGTCAACATTCTTAAATCACATGCCCTCCTGGATCCTTTACAACCTGCCTTTCGTACAGCACGTTCTACAGACTGCTTAAAGCTAATTCCCAAGGTTTTTCCCTACTAATCCTACTTGATCTATCGGCTGCGTTTGATGCTCTCAATCACTCTCCTCCTTCATATTCTAAACTCTCTCTTGGTATCAGTAACAAAGTTCTATCCTGGTTTTCATCATAACTTTCCTGTCACACATTCTCCATCTCTGTTGCTAACATGTCTTCGTCTTCTATTGATCTGTCTGTGGGTATACATCAGGGCTCTGTTCTGAGATCTCTCTTTCTCTCTACATACTATCATTTGGTGACTTCATCAATGCTTTTGGCCTTAGATATAATCTCTATGCGGATGATACACACACAAATCTATCCACCCCTGTTCTCACTCCTGCAATCCAGTCCCTACTCTTGGGTTGTCTCCTGGCTATATGCTCATGGATGGCACTCCACTGCCTTAAACTTAATGTCTAACACTGGGCTCATATTATCCCCTTTCTCCATCACAGTAAACAGTACTACCATCTATCTTGTCATCAAACATGTTGCATAGGAGTAACATTTGGCTCTTCAATTCCATCTCCATTCACATGCACGGCTATGGGTAAAATGTGTTGCCTCTTTCTCTGTAATATTGCCAAGATCTTCCCTTTCCCCTCTCAACCTACTGCTAAAACTCCAATGTATACTGTTATCCTATAGGTTATTTTAACATACTACTAACAGGCCTCCATGCTTCACAACTTTCTCCTATGCAAAACTCTGCTGCTTGAATTATCTCACTTTCTCCCACAACAGTCTCTGCTCATCTCCTTAAATCCCTGTCCTGGCATCCCATCAAGTTTTTGTATCACCTACAAAGTTCTCCTCCTTACCTTTTTGTTAAGGCTCTCCATTAATCTGCTCCTTCTTGCATATCATCTTTGATCTCTCGTTATGCCCTTGCTTGTCTCTTGCACTATAACCATAACTGTCTCCTGTAAACTTCTTTCACCTCTACTGTTCTCTCACTTGCCTGAAACCATTTTCCATCACTGCACCGTACATGTGAAACTTCCTCACACTCAGTATATGCCAACATAACCTCTTCCACCCACATGTAAGACCAATCTTAAAATTCACGACTTAAATCAAACATTTAAAAAACTTTGACTCGTGGCTACTGTCCCACACCCACAGTCACTGCTAACAACTATTGTTCCCAAGATGTGCTTTCTACTAATTGTACCCACCATTAAGGACAAGCATTGTCATCTACTGCACTTCTTCCCCCAACTGCTGCCTCTCTTTAAGTCTTCTAACATTTCTATTAGATTGTAAAGTTCCCAGGGCAAGGATTTACTTTCCTATAATCTGTTTTTATTTGTCGCACTTATTTTTTAATTATTTTTCCCCTCTCCCCTAATGATATACATATAGGTTTTCCTGTCATTTGCATGACAGAGTTATTATGGTTAACTATTGCATCATGTAGACTGCCTTTTCAGTGTGATGTAATTGATTCAGTACTTTGTGTGCAGACTGTGACTGCAGTACAGTGTCACGAACATTAATGACTTGTGTGGTAGAAGCTCTAGAAGGAACACAGCTATGGGAGGGAGGTGGATTTACTTTGGATCACATGGTTTGGCGCAAGGTTCATTGTATGTATGATCATAACCATGCAATGCTTAACTTTTATTTCAGGAGGGAAGAACAGTGAATATTGAAGCCATGTGTTTCTTTTCTGTCAGAAGAGAAATTTTGAAAGACAGTTGAAGAGGAGGAAAATGACTACACAGAGACAGATAAGCAATGTGTATATTTCTCATTTAGTATTTGTCGTTTTGTTGACTCCACACAATCCAGCTGCTAAGGGTTTCGCATTGGACATATTCCCCTCTACTCTACCCTTCCTGTGATCTGTACCATGCAGGTTTTTGTTGATTCAATACATCATGAGTAGAGTGTGGCTGCTGTATGAAGTATTGACCCAAGGACCACATCTACTACCATTCATAACAAGAACATGTGCAGTAGCGCACTGCTGTAGTTCTATGTGTTTTATTAAAGGTTGAAGTGGTGCAATCATATGAATCTGGAGTGGGATGAATCCTGTTTGCATCATATGGTTTCATCTAGGCCAGTAGAGTATATCTCTCAGTACAGGTTACACATGGCATCAGTAGTAGTGATTTAAAGAACAGAAAAAACAAGAGAAACTTCAATGTTGATAACAAAGCCAAGTAATGTTGAAGATACTCCTTTAACTATTTATTTGATCAGTCTGTACTGTCTACTCCCCACACAGCTACTAAGTCTTCCATTTGAGATACATTCACCTCCTACTCTGCACTGCTGTTCTGTCCTCTATTCAGAGATGAGTTCCAGTCATGTTTACCACTCTGAATCACTCTGCAGTCATTGATTCAGCACATCATGGGTAGAGCATGGCTACAGATACAGTAAGCTTTATTTTACCGGCTGATCATCCATAATATTGCATTAAAACATAGAATATTACTCAGTTTCCAAAAGATTCAGTGATGCTAATAATGCAGAATCTTACAACACATCCCATCATAATGCACCAGAGGAAGAAATAATCCTTGCTACACTACCGACACGTTTTATTGAAGCACGGCTAGCACCGCAAGCCGGGGGATGCCCCGGCGTGCTAGCCGCACTCCCTCAGCGTGCCGCGCATCACCGATGCACGGTCACGCGTCATCGGGTGCCTGCGCCCCCTGCACGCGCGTCCAGGGCTCCCCGAGGGAGCACTGGTGTCCCGCGATGTGGGGGACAGCGGCAGGGGGTTCCGGGGGACCCGACGGACCCGGCAGCGGAAGGGAGAAAGCCCCGATCGGAGGGCGCTCCTCCGCTGCTTCGGCGTGCGCCCGGCACCCTCCGGCGCGCGCCAGGTTACTGCTGCGGCCAAGAACGGGCAAATGCTCGAATAAACTCGGCCGCAGCAGTATATCTGTACATTGTGTGACGTTTGGCCTCCATGACCATTGATAGCAAATACATATTTTGTATTGAGCGGCTGTGTTATGATGTAGTTGTTATTGATCATCATTGAGATATAATCACAAGAATCTTATGCAAAGGGAAAATGTCTGCAGCATAGTGGGATTTCAGCTCCCAAACTTCTGTAATATTAATGCAATGTCTTACTTTTATTGCAGTGAACACTGAAGAGACGGATCTACGACAACACTGCACAGGACAAGAGCAAACACTACAAGCAGCAAAATGATCTTGCAGTTGCAAGTATGTTCTGTAATGTGCACAATTATTATTTATGGGCTACACACCACAGTGCTGGACATATTCTGTTAACTTCTACCCCTACCATGGAGATGTCTTCCTGTGATTGATTCAGTACATCATATGCACAGTGTGGCTATGATATGATGGATGGATTTAATGAACCCACCACCCACTGACATCTGCATCATCTTCTGTAAAGTGCAGCAGGATATTATCAGCATTTGGGGTGGTATAATCTGGGGCATCTATGTGCTTTTGTGCCTGGATAAGTTCCTCCAGCTGAACCACCCCCCTATACCTGCCACACAGGCATACTTACAGAGCACACTTACTTATGCACACTGACACTTGGAATACACACACACACACACACACAGACACTGTCATGCATGCAGTGTCCTGTATGCAGAGTACAGAAAGTCTCCACCTTACTCTGGCCCGTACTCATGGCCTATCCCCAGCATCTGTCATCCACAACCTCTGTTCCCTCCCTGTAAAGTGCTGCACTAACACACCTGGGTCAGCGCTGCAGCTGATCACAGTGCCGGATCATGATGTCAATGGGATAGGCAGCAGAGCTGATTGACAAGTCAATCAATGCAGCTCCGCAATATATGCACCAAAAGAGATTTCTGTACCCCCTGTCAGGCTACTCCCTGGGCAGCGACCCTTCTCACCCCTCTCATTCCACCTCTGATCACAATAATCTCTCTTGGAGTGTGTAGCAAATTGGAGTTGGGGGAATCTCACCTCTGTAGTGCATGGTCACAATCTGGGCACTGTACCCAAATATTGGGCAATGTGGCACGTCTTACAGTAGAGAATAGAATAAGTAACTATATTCTTTACTTGTGTATTAAGGAACTTATTTGCAATAAAAATTCAGTCCACCTGGGACCAAGACTTTCTGGTTTTCTGAACAAAGTGGAATTGTTTTCCTATAATTTTATATTCTCTGAAATGTAACATCACAATAAAGTACTCCTATTTTTTTCCTTTGTGCTTTTTTATGGACTATTCCTTTATGTATTTCACTTAATGGGACTAATTACCTTACGATTAGATTTCACTTGTATTTTCTTGGGTTACTCTTTGGAATTTCTCTCTGTGTTCATTTATACTATCTTATTTAGAGCAGTCTTTGCCATTGGACCCCATTTCTTGCCAGAGAGATCTGTAACACAGAGTATTGAAGAGAGTACAGAACAGTGGTGAAGTAGATTTTTATGCTTCTAGGCAGCCTCCCTTCTCACCATGTATTCTGCCCCCGACGGTCTCTTGCACTGCTCCCTCCTACACCCACTCTCCTCACTCTTCCCTCCCCTCCCCGCTATCACTCAATGACCCCCTCTCATTCAATCCTGCTCCCTTACTCCCCCCTCACTCATTCTTCCTTCTGCACACACAATCCTCCCGAATATCACTCCCAAACAACACACACACACTAATTCTCCCCACAATACACACTATAATACCTCCTTGTGACGATAGCTTCCACAGGCTTATTAATATTACACAAAAATAATTGGGTTTGAACTGAACGAGGCTTAAGATATAATAAATTGTATTTATTCCTTAGAATATAGGTGAACACAACAGATAATACAGTAACGAACAAGAAGTACACTTACTTAAGGGTTGGGGAATGAGAAGTATGATGTAGCATTTCTTTCAGCAGTGAGGAAATCATTCAGGTGATATCAGGTAACCATATCAGCAAACGAAGACAAAGGATATATGGGTGGACAGCAGTTTATAAACCATTCTCCTTCTATTCTTAACCTTAAGCACAGGGGATTGGTTTACAATTACCTCCAGCCACTCACTAACGTGGGAAAGCATTCTGACCCATGCCCCCCTGCTAGTTGGCACATGCGCAGTAGAACTCTGGGGGTCTCATTTCTGAAGCCCCACATTTACGTCAGGAATGCCAGACAGTCTACCATTTGGAGTTCTGGCAGGAAAACCTTTGTTGAAAGGTGTTAACTGGAACACTTAAGACCTGCCCTGGTTTGGGCTTCGGATAAACAGTGAGGGTGATAAAACTCTTTGAACAGCACTTAAATCCTAGACATAGCGGCGTCCCCAGGGCCATCTGCTACCTTATGGCCCAAAAGAATCTCTTCTGGGTCTTTGTCCATACCTTAAGATACACTATTAAGCATAAAACATAAACGTATTAAAATATCCGGTTCCGTTAGGTTTAGCAGGTCCAAACTTCCCAGTTCGCATTGCCAGAACTGGGACACCATATGGTCCAAAAAGCGACTTGCTACGACCTAAGAAACCGAAGTTACACCAATGCACATTAAATCATTTTAATACAAAAATCTCCATTGAAAAAGAAATCTCAGCTTTTCACTAAATCCCCATTGAAAACAACGGGCAGCTCCGCCATAGACTTTCAATGGTAAATCGCCGCCATTGAAGTCAATGGGGGTTTTCTGCCATTGAAGTTTATGGGAAAAGTCCCGAACTTCAAGGGGGTCCATACTCCGTCGGGTTGGTCCAAGCGGGTCAAGGATGGTTCTGCAGCGATGCCGGAGCAGTGGCTACAGATACCCCAAACCCTGATCCGCTGAACCCTCCGGAACCGGAGATATGGATTCCTAAAATTCAGCATTTCTCACTTAGTCATTTTTCTGAGCCGTTTCTGCCGCCGCCGGCAAATCCTATGGCGCGACCCGCTCTATCTGGTTCGACCCTTATCGGGGGTCCAGGATTCGGGGACCCGGTGGTGGTCGAGTGGGGGGACGCTTAGGAACTAGGGGCAAAAAGAATTTTATCCCTAGGTGCCCTAAAACAGTTTATTTCCCCGCTAATTGACGTTGAACTTGACCCAGTGATTTTAGCTCTTTTGAAGGACATTGTATCCGCTTTGCGGTTTGCGGTCTGGACGGCAGCCAACTAGGTTACCTCGAGGCATCTCCATTGAAGTCAATGAGCCCATTGACTTTCAATGGGAAACCGCCGCTCTCCCTCTCGGACGCCACCTGCTGGTCACTACAGGAAACAGGACGAAAACAGCACAAATTCCTATTGAAATGCATTGAGCCCTAATGGCGGCCAATGGGGACCTGCAAAATGGTGCCCGAAAAGGCGGGAAACTTACACAAAGAGCTATAATCATTAAAGAATTATTAACCCTTGTGCTCCCGGATGGATTCTAGTGTGTGTGTGATGCAAACACTGAGTAACCAGACATTACAATGGAACAGGGGAAAATACATTTACATGTCATAACAAGGGTTACATCACATTTCTGGACCTCAGCCCAGTTAACCCCTTGTCTCCCTGGTGCGGTCAGGGGTGGCCAAATGGGGTGCAACCCCTTTAATACCGGGCCACCCCCTCTCTCCCTCTACACCTCCCCTTCTTAATGCGTGTCCTGTGGCCCACTGGCCCTGACGGGGAGTGGGGCACTGCTGGCACCATTAATGAATTCAGTCTCAGAGGGATAGTCCTGGCGTGAAAGTCCATCAGCATTGCTGTTTTCACTACCCTTTTTGTGCTGAATGGTGAATTCAAATTCTTGCAAAGCCAAGCTCCATCTCAGCAGTTTGGCATTTTCCCCTGATACCCTCTGTAGCCAGCTCAGGGGATTGTGGTCGGTAATGACCGTGAAAGCCCTCCCATAGACATAGGGCTGGAGCTTTTTGAGTGCCCACACAATGGCCAAGCACTCCTTTTCAATGGTGGCATATGCCACCTCCCTGGGGAGCAGTTTGCGACTGAGATACACCACAGGGTGCTCTTTGCCGTCGTCCCCCACCTGGCTCAACACAGCCCCCACACCAAAGTCTGAGGCATCAGTCTGAATAAGAAAATGCTTGGTATAATCTGGGGCAGCCAGGATGGGGGCCTCAGCAAGCGCAGCTTTCAGTGCCTGGAAAGCAGTTTCACAGCAGGAGACCAGGTAATAAGCACAGGCAGTTGCTTCTTAGTCAGATCAGTCAGGGGTTTGGCCACGGCGCTGTACTGTGGGACAAATTTCCTGTAGTACCCTGCGGTGCCCAAAAAGGCCATGACCTGTTTCTTGGTTTTTGGAACAGGCCACTGAACTATGGCTTCTACCTTGGCTGGCTCTGGCTTGAAATGCCCTCCACCCACCCTGTGCCCTAAGTACAGGACTTCTGCCATACCTACCATACACTTAGTGGGTTTTAAGGTAAGCCCAGCCTCCCTGATTCTATCCAGCACCGCAGCTACATGTCCTATGTGGGATTCCCAGGAATTACTAAAGACAGCAATGTCATCTAAGTAAGCCCTGGCATAGCTCTGCATCCCTTCCAGTAACCTATTGACCAGGCGTTGGAAGGTAGCCGGGGCATTCTTCATCCCAAATGGCATCACCAAAAACTCATAGAGGCCACTTGGAGTGAAGAATGCTGACTTCTCCCTAGCCTCCAGGGTCAGGGGAATCTGCCAGTAGCCTTTGCTCAGATCCATGGTGGTCAGATACTTTGCCCCCGCGAGTTCATCTAGTAACTCATCCATGCGGGGCATGGGGTAAGCATCTGACACCGTCCCAGCATTGAGCAACCGGTAGTACACACAAAACCGGGTGGTTTTGTCCTTCTTAGGCACTAGGACTACTGGACTTGCCCAAGGGCTCTGGGACGGAGTAATTACCCCTAGGGTCAGCATCTCCTCAATCTCTCTCTCCATACTTGTCTTGACCTCTGCTGACACTCTATAAGCGTGCTTATGCAGAGGCTGCAGGTCCCCTGTGTGTACTGGGTGTTTGGTGAGATGTGTGGTCCCTGGCATGTCAGTGAAGAGGGCGCTATACTGAGCTAGCATGTCCCTGGCTTCTCCCTTCTGCCTAGCACTCAACTGTGCCCCGATCTCTACCTGCTCAACAGTGTTTCCTTGCTTTGCCTCCCCTAGGAGATCAGGCAGAGCATTGCTCGCCGGATCCTCCAGCAGTGGGCTACAAATGGCCATTACTGCTCCCATACTCGGTGCTCTGTATTCCTTTAACATATTAATGTGATATGTCTTGTGCCTCTCAGGCGCTACCTGTACAACATAGTTGCACTCATTCACCTTTCGGATAACCGGGTACGGTCCCGACCAGGCAGCCATCAGCTTGTTCTCCCGAGTGGGTTTGAGAACAAGCACCTGCTGTCCTGGGATGAATTCTCTGCTACGGCCTGCTGGTCATACCATTGCTTCTGCTTGGTCTGAGCAGCCCTGAGGTGGTCCTGGGCCACCCCCATAAGCATCTCTAACCGGTCTCTGAGATCTACTACATACTGGATCACTGAAGCATCAGTAGCAGTAGTCTTCCCCTCCCATCCCTCACGGAAGAGGTCCAGAGGTCCACGTACCCTGCGGCCATATAGTAGCTCGAAGGGGGAGAAGCCTGTAGATTCTTGCGGTACCTCTCGGTATGCAAACAGCAAGTGCTGCAGGTGAATCTCCCAGTCTTTCCCCTCCGCCTCTATAAAGGTCCGAAGCATCTGCTTCAGGGTACCATTAAACCTCTCACATAATCCGTTTGTTTGGGGATGGTAAGGGGTAGTGCGCTGGTGCTGTACACCGCAGGCATCCCAGAGACAATGTAACAGTTCACTCATGAACTGCGACCCCTGATCAGTTAGGATCTCACTAGGGAAACCTACCCTAGCAAAAATGTTCAGCAAAGCTGCTGCCACTGTCTTGGCACTTATGGTGCCCAGCGCTACCGCCTCAGGGTACCGGGTGGCAAAATCCACCACCGTGAGGATGTAGCACTTCCCTGACCTGCTAGGAATCATGAGGGGTCCTATCAGGTCCATCGCTACCTTCTGGAAGGGTTCCCCTATTATCGGTAGGGGTCTCAGGGGTGCCTTCACACGGTCGCCCGCCTTACCTACTCGCTGGCAGGCATCACAGGAGCGGCAGAAATCAGCCGCATCCCTGGATGCCCCCGGCCAGAAATAACGCTGCAATAACCGGGCTCGCGTTCTGGTGACCCCCTGATGTCCCGCTAACGGAATAGAGTGAGCTACCCATAACAATTGCTGTCGGTACCCCTGGGGTACTACTAGCTGTCGCTTACCGGTCAATCCCTTCTCTATTCTCGGGTTCCCTTCTTCTCTGTATAGGAGTCCCTTATGCCATAGGCAGCGCTCAGTGCCCTCCCCTGCCTGAGATTCGGACGCCTGAAGTCTCACGCCGGCCAGGGTAGGGTCTGCCTTCACTGCCTCCCTAAACTGGGCTCCTAAATCTGCCCCCCCCCAGTCATGTCATTGTCAGGGGAAGGGGACACGGTAAGGGGGAACAGTAAGTCAGCCTGTGGTTGCAACTGATCCTGGCTTACCTCCCTGGGCTCCTCTGTGCCCTCCGCTAACGTTGGTCCCAAAGGCTGGGGGACTGGGGTGGCCACCGCCGACATTGCCGCGGTCTGGCTCCGGGTAACCGCCGCCACTGCAGCGGGCTGGGGCACACGGTCGTAGGTGCAGGTCATCGGTCCCAGGTCATTGCCCAAAAGAATTTCAGCATCCAAACCTGGTAAAACCCCCACCTCCCGCACACCCTTGCCCACCCCCCAATCCAAAAAAATGCGGGCCACCTGCAGGAAACGTGGCTCTCCGTCAGCCACAGTGATCTGTATCCCAGGGCCTGGGATCAATTCCTCTGGCCGGACCATATCAGGTCGGACCAGGGTCACTGCAGCTCCTGAATCAAGTAAGCCAACTGCTTGCCGGTCACCGACTGTGACCGGGGTGAGATGCTTGCTCCTGCCGTCCGTCTGCTGCAGGTCTGCGCTGTGATGTCCTCCGCTCCTGGCTGTAGGCACTGAAGAAACCGGGGTAGGGGTGACATGGGACGTCTCGCTGGGAGTTGTTTCCATGACCGGTCCTGGTTCTTTGGTGGAAGCCACCCGCACGCGGGCTACCGGCTTTGCAGCTGGGGTGCGTTGCCCTCGATAAGGTCCGTTGGAACGCAGGGGTTCCGGGCAATCTGGTCTGATGTGACCAGTGCTGTTGCAATTGTAGCACCGGCGCTCATGCCGGAGCTCTCCCGCTTTCTGTGACCCGCTGCCCGCAGGCGGCTTTTGGGTCCACTGGGGGGTACTCACAGCTTTCTTGGCCGGCGCCGGTGGGGTTACCGCTTTGGCTGGTACCTTGGCGGTCATCTGGGACCGGCTGACCACATAGTCATCTGCCATCCTCGCCGCCTCGGTGTAGGTCTTGGGCTTTTTATCATACACAAAAGCCCTCACCGCCGGCGGGCACTGCTGCATGAGCTGCTCCTGAAAGATGAGGTCCAGCAGGCGTTGGTAAGTCTTGGCCTCAGAGCCCTCCACCCAGTGTAACCCATACAAAGCCATGCGGGTCACATAAGTGACATAGGTCTCCTGAGGGTGCCTCTCCTCCAGCCGGAACTTACCCCGGTAAGCTTCAGGGGTAAAACCATGCTGAAACAGCAAAAGTTCTTTCAGGTGGTCATAGTCATCAGCAAACTCCTCTGTAAGCGCCATCAAAGTCTGTTTAGCCAAGCTGGAGAGTAGCGGGTCCAGGCGTGCAACCCTATGCTGGGGAAGCACCCCGTACCGCCGGCACTGCATTTCAAAGTTCCTTAGAAACATGTCAATCCGATCAGTGCCCTCCACATACTTGGTGAGACTGTGCTTGTCCAGTTGGAGTCCATCTCTGGGGGGTCGGACCGGGGGGCAATAAGCGGGTCTGTTCATTGCCATAGAGATAAACGTTAGGGTTAGGGTTAGGGTTATAGGGGAATACGAAAATTTAGGAATGTGACTCATTTGGGTACTAACCAATCAGAGAAGAGTTAGGGTTGAAAGTTAGGGTTGAAAGTTAGGGTTGAAAGTTAGGGTTGAAAGTTAGGGTTGACACTTAGGATTATTTTTCTATTTTTGTTTGGCCCAGGGTTATAGGGGAATACGAAAATTTAGGTATGTGACTCATTTGGGTACTAACCAATCAGAGAAGAGTTAGGGTTGAAAGTTAGGGTTGAAAGTTGGGGTTGAAAGTTAGGGTTGAAAGTTAGGGTTGACACTTAGGATTATTTTTCTATTTTTGTTTGGCCCAGGGTTATAGGGGAATACGAAAATTTAGGTATGTGACTCATTTGGGTACTAACCAATCAGAGAAGAGTTAGGGTTGAAAGTTAGGGTTGAAAGTTAGGGTTGAAAGTTAGGGTTGAAAGTTAGGGTTGAAAGTTAGGATTATTTTTCTATTTTTGTTTGGCCCAGGGTTATAGGGGAATACGAAAATTTAGGTATGTGACTCATTTGGGTACTAACCAATCAGAGAAGAGTTAGGGTTGAAAGTTAGGGTTGAAAGTTAGGGTTGACACTTAGGATTATTTTTCTATTTTTGTTTGGCCCAGGGTTATAGGGGAATACGAAAATTTAGGTATGTGACTCATTTGGGTACTAACCAATCAGAGAAGAGTTAGGGTTGAAAGTTAGGGTTGAAAGTTAGGGTTGAAAGTTAGGGTTGACACTTAGGATTATTTTTCTATTTTTGTTTGGCCCAGGGTTATAGGGGAATACGAAAATTTAGGTATGTGACTCATTTGGGTACTAACCAATCAGAGAAGAGTTAGGGTTGAAAGTTAGGGTTGAAAGTTAGGGTTGAAAGTTAGGGTTGACACTTAGGATTATTAGGGTTAGGGTTAGGGTTATAGGGGAATACGAAAATTTAGGTATGTGACTCATTTGGGTACTAACCAATCAGAGAAGAGTTAGGGTTGAAAGTTAGGGTTGAAAGTTAGGGTTGAAAGTTAGGGTTGAAAGTTAGGGTTGAAAGTTAGGATTATTTTTCTATTTTTATTTGGCCCAGGGTTATAGGGGAATACGAAAATTTAGGTATGTGACTCATTTGGGTTAGGGTTAGGGTTAGGGTTAGGGTTAGGGTTATAGGGGAATACGAAAATTTAGGTATGTGACTCATTTGGGTACTAACCAATCAGAGAAGATTTAGGGTTGAAAGTTAGGGTTGAAAGTTAGGGTTGACACTTAGGATTATTTTTCTATTTTTGTTTGGCCCAGGGTTATAGGGGAATACGAAAATTTAGGTATGTGACTCATTTGGGTACTAACCAATCAGAGAAGAGTTAGGGTTGAAAGTTAGGGTTGAAAGTTAGGGTTGAAAGTTAGGGTTGAAAGTTAGGGTTGACACTTAGGATTATTTTTCTATTTTTGTTTGGCCCAGGGTTATAGGGGAATACGAAAATTTAGGTATGTGACTCATTTGGGTACTAACCAATCAGAGAAGAGTTAGGGTTGAAAGTTAGGGTTAGGGTTAGGGTTAGGGTTAGGGTTAGGGTTAGAGTTAGGGTTAGGGTTAGGGTTATAGGGGAATACGAAAATTTAGGTATGTGACTCATTTGGGTACTAACCAATCAGAGAAGAGTTAGGGTTGAAAGTTAGGGTTGAAAGTTAGGGTTGAAAGTTAGGGTTGAAAGTTAGGGTTGAAAGTTAGGGTTAGGGTTAGGGTTATAGGGGAATACGAAAATTTAGGTATGTGACTCATTTGGGTACTAACCAATCAGAGAAGAGTTAGGGTTGAAAGTTAGGGTTGAAAGTTAGGGTTGAAAGTTAGGGTTGAAAGTTAGGGTTGACACTTAGGATTATTTTTCTATTTTTGTTTGGCCCAGGGTTATAGGGGAATACGAAAATTTAGGTATGTGACTCATTTGGGTACTAACCAATCAGAGAAGAGTTAGGGTTGAAAGTTAGGGTTAGGGTTAGGGTTAGGGTTAGGGTTAGGGTTAGAGTTAGGGTTAGGGTTAGGGTTAGGGTTATAGGGGAATACGAAAATTTAGGTATGTGACTCATTTGGGTACTAACCAATCAGAGAAGAGTTAGGGTTGAAAGTTAGGGTTGAAAGTTAGGGTTGAAAGTTAGGGTTGAAAGTTAGGGTTGAAAGTTAGGGTTAGGGTTAGGGTTAGGGTTAGGGTTATAGGGGAATACGGAAATTTAGGTATGTGACTCATTTGGGTACTAACCAATCAGAGAAGAGTTAGGGTTGAAAGTTAGGGTTGAAAGTTAGGGTTGAAAGTTAGGGTTGAAAGTTAGGGTTGAAAGTTAGGATTATTTTTCTATTTTTGTTTGGCCCAGGGTTATAGGGGAATACGAAAATTTAGGTATGTGACTCATTTGGGTACTAACCAATCAGAGAAGAGTTAGGGTTGAAAGTTAGGGTTGAAAGTTAGGGTTGACACTTAGGATTATTTTTCTATTTTTGTTTGGCCCAGGGTTATAGGGGAATACGAAAATTTAGGTATGTGACTCATTTGGGTACTAACCAATCAGAGAAGAGTTAGGGTTGAAAGTTAGGGTTGAAAGTTAGGGTTGAAAGTTAGGGTTGACACTTAGGATTATTTTTCTATTTTTGTTTGGCCCAGGGTTATAGGGGAATACGAAAATTTAGGTATGTGACTCATTTGGGTACTAACCAATCAGAGAAGAGTTAGGGTTGAAAGTTAGGGTTGAAAGTTAGGGTTGAAAGTTAGGGTTGAAAGTTAGGGTTGACACTTAGGATTATTAGGGTTAGGGTTAGGGTTAGGGTTAGGGTTATAGGGGAATACGAAAATTTAGGTATGTGACTCATTTGGGTACTAACCAATCAGAGAAGAGTTAGGGTTGAAAGTTAGGGTTGAAAGTTAGGGTTGAAAGTTAGGGTTGAAAGTTAGGGTTGAAAGTTAGGATTATTTTTCTATTTTTATTTGGCCCAGGGTTATAGGGGAATACGAAAATTTAGGTATGTGACTCATTTGGGTTAGGGTTAGGGTTAGGGTTAGGGTTAGGGTTATAGGGGAATACGAAAATTTAGGTATGTGACTCATTTGGGTACTAACCAATCAGAGAAGATTTAGGGTTGAAAGTTAGGGTTGAAAGTTAGGGTTGACACTTAGGATTATTTTTCTATTTTTGTTTGGCCCAGGGTTATAGGGGAATACGAAAATTTAGGTATGTGACTCATTTGGGTACTAACCAATCAGAGAAGAGTTAGGGTTGAAAGTTAGGGTTGAAAGTTAGGGTTGAAAGTTAGGGTTGAAAGTTAGGGTTGACACTTAGGATTATTTTTCTATTTTTGTTTGGCCCAGGGTTATAGGGGAATACGAAAATTTAGGTATGTGACTCATTTGGGTACTAACCAATCAGAGAAGAGTTAGGGTTGAAAGTTAGGGTTAGGGTTAGGGTTAGGGTTAGGGTTAGAGTTAGGGTTAGGGTTAGGGTTAGGGTTAGGGTTATAGGGGAATACGAAAATTTAGGTATGTGACTCATTTGGGTACTAACCAATCAGAGAAGAGTTAGGGTTGAAAGTTAGGGTTGAAAGTTAGGGTTGAAAGTTAGGGTTGAAAGTTAGGGTTGAAAGTTAGGGTTAGGGTTAGGGTTAGGGTTAGGGTTATAGGGGAATACGAAAATTTAGGTATGTGACTCATTTGGGTACTAACCAATCAGAGAAGAGTTAGGGTTGAAAGTTAGGGTTGAAAGTTAGGGTTGAAAGTTAGGGTTGACACTTAGGATTATTTTTCTATTTTTGTTTGGCCCAGGGTTATAGGGGAATACGAAAATTTAGGTATGTGACTCATTTGGGTACTAACCAATCAGAGAAAAGTTAGGGTTGAAAGTTAGGGTTGAAAGTTAGGGTTGAAAGTTAGGGTTGACACTTAGGATTATTTTTCTATTTTTGTTTGGCCCAGGGTTATAGGGGAATACGAAAATTTAGGTATGTGACTCATTTGGGTACTAACCAATCAGAGAAGAGTTAGGGTTGAAAGTTAGGGTTGAAAGTTAGGGTTGAAAGTTAGGGTTGAAAGTTAGGATTATTTTTCTATATTTGTTTGGCCCAGGGTTATAGGGGAATACGAAAATGTAGGTATGTGACTCATTTGGGTACTAACCAATCAGAGAAGAGTTAGGGTTGAAAGTTAGGGTTGAAAGTTAGGGTTGAAAGTTAGGGTTAGGGTTAGGGTTAGGGTTAGGGTTAGGGTTATAGGGGAATACGAAAATTTAGGTATGTGACTCATTTGGGTACTAACCAATCAGAGAAGAGTTAGGGTTGAAAGTTAGGGTTGAAAGTTAGGGTTGAAAGTAAGGGTTGAAAGTTAGGGTTGAAAGTTAGGGTTGACACTTAGGATTATTTTTCTATTTTTGTTTGGCCCAGGGTTATAGGGGAATACGAAAATTTAGGTATGTGACTCATTTGGGTACTAACCAATCAGAGAAGAGTTAGGGTTGAAAGTTAGGGTTGAAAGTTAGGGTTGAAAGTTAGGGTTGAAAGTTAGGGTTGACACTTAGGATTATTTTTCTATTTTTGTTTGGCCCAGGGTTATAGGGGAATACGAAAATTTAGGTATGTGACTCATTTGGGTACTAACCAATCAGAGAAGAGTTAGGGTTGAAAGTTAGGGTTGAAAGTTAGGGTTGAAAGTTAGGGTTGACACTTAGGATTATTTTTCTATTTGGGTTAGGGTTAGGGTTAGGGTTAGGGTTAGGGTTAGGGTTAGGGTTAGGGTTAGGGTTAGGGTTAGGGTTAGGGTTAGGGTTAGGGTTAGGGTTAGGGTTAGGGTTAGGGTTATAGGGGAATACGAAAATTTAGGTATGTGACTCATTTGGGTACTAACCAATCAGAGAAGAGTTAGGGTTGAAAGTTAGGGTTGAAAGTTAGGGTTGAAAGTTAGGGTTGAAAGTTAGGGTTGACACTTAGGATTATTTTTCTATTTTTGTTTGGCCCAGGGTTATAGGGGAATACGAAAATTTAGGTATGTGACTCATTTGGGTACTAACCAATCAGAGAAGAGTTAGGGTTGAAAGTTAGGGTTGAAAGTTAGGGTTGAAAGTTAGGGTTGAAAGTTAGGGTTGACACTTAGGATTATTTTTCTATTTTTGTTTGGCCCAGGGTTATAGGGGAATACGAAAATTTAGGTATGTGACTCATTTGGGTACTAACCAATCAGAGAAGAGTTAGGGTTGAAAGTTAGGGTTGAAAGTTAGGGTTGAAAGTTAGGGTTGAAAGTTAGGATTATTTTTCTATTTTTGTTTGGCCCAGGGTTATAGGGGAATACGAAAATTTAGGGTTAGGGTTAGGGTTAGGGTTAGGGTTATAGGGGAATACGAAAATTTAGGTATGTGACTCATTTGGGTACTAACCAATCAGAGAAGAGTTAGGGTTGAAAGTTAGGGTTGAAAGTTAGGGTTGAAAGTTAGGGTTGAAAGTTAGGGTTGACACTTAGGATTATTTTTCTATTTTTGTTTGGCCCAGGGTTATAGGGGAATACGAAAATTTAGGTATGTGACTCATTTGGGTTAGGGTTAGGGTTAGGGTTAGGGTTAGGGTTAGGGTTAGGGTTATAGGGGAATACGAAAATTTAGGTATGTGACTCATTTGGGTACTAACCAATCAGAGAAGAGTTAGGGTTGAAAGTTAGGGTTGAAAGTTAGGGTTGAAAGTTAGGGTTGAAAGTTAGGGTTGAAAGTTAGGGTTGACACTTAGGATTATTTTTCTATTTTTGTTTGGCCCAGGGTTATAGGGGAATACGAAAATTTAGGTATGTGACTCATTTGGGTACTAACCAATCAGAGAAGAGTTAGGGTTGAAAGTTAGGGTTGAAAGTTAGGGTTGAAAGTTAGGGTTGACACTTAATATTATTTTTCTATTTTTGTTTGGCCCAGGGTTATAGGGGAATACGAAAATTTAGGTATGTGACTCATTTGGGTACTAACCAATCAGAGAAGAGTTAGGGTTGAAAGTTAGGGTTGAAAGTTAGGGTTGAAAGTTAGGGTTGAAAGTTAGGGTTGAAAGTTAGGATTATTTTTCTATTTTTGTTTGGCCCAGGGTTATAGGGGAATATGAAAATTTAGGTATGTGACTCATTTGGGTACTAACCAATCAGAGAAGAGTTAGGGTTGAAAGTTAGGGTTGAAAGTTAGGGTTGAAAGTTAGGGTTGAAAGTTAGGGTTAGGGTTAGGGTTAGGGTTATAGGGGAATACGAAAATTTAGGTATGTGACTCATTTGGGTACTAACCAATCAGAGAAGAGTTAGGGTTGAAAGTTAGGGTTGAAAGTTAGGGTTGAAAGTTAGGGTTGAAAGTTAGGGTTGAAAGTTAGGGTTGAAAGTTAGGGTTGACACTTAGGATTATTTTTCTATTTTTGTTTGGCCCAGGGTTATAGGGGAATACGAAAATTTAGGTATGTGACTCATTTGGGTACTAACCAATCAGAGAAGAGTTAGGGTTGAAAGTTAGGGTTGAAAGTTAGGGTTGAAAGTTAGGGTTGAAAGTTAGGGTTGACACTTAGGATTATTTTTCTATTTTTGTTTGGCCCAGGGTTATAGGGGAATACGAAAATTTAGGTATGTGACTCATTTGGGTACTAACCAATCAGAGAAGAGTTAGGGTTGAAAGTTAGGGTTGAAAGTTAGGGTTGAAAGTTAGGGTTGAAAGTTAGGGTTGACACTTAGGATTATTTTTCTATTTTTGTTTGGCCCAGGGTTATAGGGGAATACGAAAATTTAGGTATGTGACTCATTTGGGTACTAACCAATCAGAGAAGAGTTAGGGTTGAAAGTTAGGGTTGAAAGTTAGGGTTGAAAGTTAGGGTTGAAAGTTAGGATTATTTTTCTATTTTTGTTTGGCCCAGGGTTATAGGGGAATACGAAAATTTAGGGTTAGGGTTAGGGTTAGGGTTAGGGTTATAGGGGAATACGAAAATTTAGGTATGTGACTCATTTGGGTACTAACCAATCAGAGAAGAGTTAGGGTTGAAAGTTAGGGTTGAAAGTTAGGGTTGAAAGTTAGGGTTGAAAGTTAGGGTTGACACTTAGGATTATTTTTCTATTTTTGTTTGGCCCAGGGTTATAGGGGAATACGAAAATTTAGGTATGTGACTCATTTGGGTTAGGGTTAGGGTTAGGGTTAGGGTTAGGGTTAGGGTTAGGGTTATAGGGGAATACGAAAATTTAGGTATGTGACTCATTTGGGTACTAACCAATCAGAGAAGAGTTAGGGTTGAAAGTTAGGGTTGAAAGTTAGGGTTGAAAGTTAGGGTTGAAAGTTAGGGTTGAAAGTTAGGGTTGACACTTAGGATTATTTTTCTATTTTTGTTTGGCCCAGGGTTATAGGGGAATACGAAAATTTAGGTATGTGACTCATTTGGGTACTAACCAATCAGAGAAGAGTTAGGGTTGAAAGTTAGGGTTGAAAGTTAGGGTTGAAAGTTAGGGTTGACACTTAATATTATTTTTCTATTTTTGTTTGGCCCAGGGTTATAGGGGAATACGAAAATTTAGGTATGTGACTCATTTGGGTACTAACCAATCAGAGAAGAGTTAGGGTTGAAAGTTAGGGTTGAAAGTTAGGGTTGAAAGTTAGGGTTGAAAGTTAGGGTTGAAAGTTAGGATTATTTTTCTATTTTTGTTTGGCCCAGGGTTATAGGGGAATATGAAAATTTAGGTATGTGACTCATTTGGGTACTAACCAATCAGAGAAGAGTTAGGGTTGAAAGTTAGGGTTGAAAGTTAGGGTTGAAAGTTAGGGTTGAAAGTTAGGGTTGAAAGTTAGGGTTATTTTTCTATTTTTGTTTGGCCCAGGGTTATAGGGGAATACGAAAATTTAAGTATGTGACTCATTTGGGTACTAACCAATCAGAGAAGAGTTAGGGTTGAAAGTTAGGGTTGAAAGTTAGGGTTGAAAGTTAGGGTTGACACTTAGGATTATTTTTCTATTTTTGTTTAGCCCAGGGTTATAGGGGAATACGAAAATTTAGGTATGTGACTCATTTGGGTACTAACCAATCAGAGAAGAGTTAGGGTTGAAAGTTAGGGTTGAAAGTTAGGGTTGAAAGTTAGGGTTGAAAGTTAGGGTTGAAAGTTAGGATTATTTTTCTATTTTTGTTTGGCCCAGGGTTATAGGGGAATACGAAAATTTAGGTGTGTGACTCATTTGGGTACTAACCAATCAGAGAAGAGTTAGGGTTGAAAGTTAGGGTTGAAAGTTAGGGTTGAAAGTTAGGGTTGACACTTAGGATTATTTTTCTATTTTTGTTTGGCCCAGGGTTATAGGGGAATACGAAAATTTAGGTATGTGACTCATTTGGGTACTAACCAATCAGAGAAGAGTTAGGGTTGAAAGTTAGGGTTGAAAGTTAGGGTTGAAAGTTAGGGTTAAAAGTTAGGGTTGAAAGTTAGGGTTGACACTTAGGATTATTTTTCTATTAGGGTTAGGGTTAGGGTTAGGGTTAGGGTTAGGGTTATAGGGGAATACGAAAATTTAGGTATGTGACTCATTTGGGTACTAACCAATCAGAGAAGAGTTAGGGTTGAAAGTTAGGGTTGAAAGTTAGGGTTGAAAGTTAGGGTTGAAAGTTAGGGTTGAAAGTTAGGGTTGAAAGTTAGGGTTAGGGTTAGGGTTAGGGTTAGGGTTAGGGTTATAGGGGAATACGAAAATTTAGGTATGTGACTCATTTGGGTACTAACCAATCAGAGAAGAGTTAGGGTTGAAAGTTAGGGTTGAAAGTTAGGGTTGAAAGTTAGGGTTGA
The DNA here is from genome assembly GCF_040206685.1 of Ascaphus truei. NCBI lineage: Eukaryota > Metazoa > Chordata > Amphibia > Anura > Ascaphidae > Ascaphus > Ascaphus truei. The sequence goes on from NW_027456936.1 coordinate 83,389, forward strand.
AAGTTAGGGTTAGGGTTAGGGTTAGGGTTAGGGTTAGGGTTATAGGGGAATACGAAAATTTAGGTATGTGACTCATTTGGGTACTAACCAATCAGAGAAGAGTTAGGGTTGAAAGTTAGGGTTGAAAGTTAGGGTTGAAAGTTAGGGTTGACACTTAGGATTATTTTTCTATTTTTGTTTGGCCCAGGGTTATAGGGGAATACGAAAATTTAGGTATGTGACTCATTTGGGTACTAACCAATCAGAGAAGAGTTAGGGTTGAAAGTTAGGGTTGAAAATTAGGGTTGAAAGTTAGGGTTGAAAGTTAGGATTATTTTTCTATTTTTGTTTGGCCCAGGGTTATAGGGGAATACGAAAATTTAGGTATGTGACTCATTTGGGTACTAACCAATCAGAGAAGAGTTAGGGTTGAAAGTTAGGGTTGAAAGTTAGGGTTGAAAGTTAGGGTTGAAAGTTAGGGTTGACACTTAGGATTATTTTTCTATTTTTGTTTGGCCCAGGGTTATAGGGGAATACGAAAATTTAGGTATGTGACTCATTTGGGTTAGGGTTAGGGTTAGGGTTAGGGTTAGGGTTAGGGTTAGGGTTATAGGGGAATACGAAAATTTAGGTATGTGACTCATTTGGGTACTAACCAATCAGAGAAGAGTTAGGGTTGAAAGTTAGGGTTGAAAGTTAGGGTTGAAAGTTAGGGTTGAAAGTTAGGGTTGAAAGTTAGGGTTGACACTTAGGATTATTTTTCTATTTTTGTTTGGCCCAGGGTTATAGGGGAATACGAAAATTTAGGTATGTGACTCATTTGGGTACTAACCAATCAGAGAAGAGTTAGGGTTGAAAGTTAGGGTTGAAAGTTAGGGTTGAAAGTTAGGGTTGACACTTAATATTATTTTTCTATTTTTGTTTGGCCCAGGGTTATAGGGGAATACGAAAATTTAGGTATGTGACTCATTTGGGTACTAACCAATCAGAGAAGAGTTAGGGTTGAAAGTTAGGGTTGAAAGTTAGGGTTGAAAGTTAGGGTTGAAAGTTAGGATTATTTTTCTATTTTTGTTTGGCCCAGGGTTATAGGGGAATATGAAAATTTAGGTATGTGACTCATTTGGGTACTAACCAATCAGAGAAGAGTTAGGGTTGAAAGTTAGGGTTGAAAGTTAGGGTTGAAAGTTAGGGTTGAAAGTTAGGGTTAGGGTTAGGGTTAGGGTTATAGGGGAATACGAAAATTTAGGTATGTGACTCATTTGGGTACTAACCAATCAGAGAAGAGTTAGGGTTGAAAGTTAGGGTTGAAAGTTAGGGTTGAAAGTTAGGGTTGAAAGTTAGGGTTGAAAGTTAGGGTTGAAAGTTAGGGTTGACACTTAGGATTATTTTTCTATTTTTGTTTGGCCCAGGGTTATAGGGGAATACGAAAATTTAGGTATGTGACTCATTTGGGTACTAACCAATCAGAGAAGAGTTAGGGTTGAAAGTTAGGGTTGAAAGTTAGGGTTGAAAGTTAGGGTTGAAAGTTAGGGTTGACACTTAGGATTATTTTTCTATTTTTGTTTGGCCCAGGGTTATAGGGGAATACGAAAATTTAGGTATGTGACTCATTTGGGTACTAACCAATCAGAGAAGAGTTAGGGTTGAAAGTTAGGGTTGAAAGTTAGGGTTGAAAGTTAGGGTTGAAAGTTAGGGTTGACACTTAGGATTATTTTTCTATTTTTGTTTGGCCCAGGGTTATAGGGGAATACGAAAATTTAGGTATGTGACTCATTTGGGTACTAACCAATCAGAGAAGAGTTAGGGTTGAAAGTTAGGGTTGAAAGTTAGGGTTGAAAGTTAGGGTTGAAAGTTAGGATTATTTTTCTATTTTTGTTTGGCCCAGGGTTATAGGGGAATACGAAAATTTAGGGTTAGGGTTAGGGTTAGGGTTAGGGTTATAGGGGAATACGAAAATTTAGGTATGTGACTCATTTGGGTACTAACCAATCAGAGAAGAGTTAGGGTTGAAAGTTAGGGTTGAAAGTTAGGGTTGAAAGTTAGGGTTGAAAGTTAGGGTTGACACTTAGGATTATTTTTCTATTTTTGTTTGGCCCAGGGTTATAGGGGAATACGAAAATTTAGGTATGTGACTCATTTGGGTTAGGGTTAGGGTTAGGGTTAGGGTTAGGGTTAGGGTTAGGGTTATAGGGGAATACGAAAATTTAGGTATGTGACTCATTTGGGTACTAACCAATCAGAGAAGAGTTAGGGTTGAAAGTTAGGGTTGAAAGTTAGGGTTGAAAGTTAGGGTTGAAAGTTAGGGTTGAAAGTTAGGGTTGACACTTAGGATTATTTTTCTATTTTTGTTTGGCCCAGGGTTATAGGGGAATACGAAAATTTAGGTATGTGACTCATTTGGGTACTAACCAATCAGAGAAGAGTTAGGGTTGAAAGTTAGGGTTGAAAGTTAGGGTTGAAAGTTAGGGTTGACACTTAATATTATTTTTCTATTTTTGTTTGGCCCAGGGTTATAGGGGAATACGAAAATTTAGGTATGTGACTCATTTGGGTACTAACCAATCAGAGAAGAGTTAGGGTTGAAAGTTAGGGTTGAAAGTTAGGGTTGAAAGTTAGGGTTGAAAGTTAGGGTTGAAAGTTAGGATTATTTTTCTATTTTTGTTTGGCCCAGGGTTATAGGGGAATATGAAAATTTAGGTATGTGACTCATTTGGGTACTAACCAATCAGAGAAGAGTTAGGGTTGAAAGTTAGGGTTGAAAGTTAGGGTTGAAAGTTAGGGTTAGGGTTAGGGTTAGGGTTATAGGGGAATACGAAAATTTAGGTATGTGACTCATTTGGGTACTAACCAATCAGAGAAGAGTTAGGGTTGAAAGTTAGGGTTGAAAGTTAGGGTTGAAAGTTAGGGTTGAAAGTTAGGGTTGAAAGTTAGGGTTGAAAGTTAGGGTTGACACTTAGGATTATTTTTCTATTTTTGTTTGGCCCAGGGTTATAGGGGAATACGAAAATTTAGGTATGTGACTCATTTGGGTACTAACCAATCAGAGAAGAGTTAGGGTTGAAAGTTAGGGTTGAAAGTTAGGGTTGAAAGTTAGGGTTGAAAGTTAGGGTTGACACTTAGGATTATTTTTCTATTTTTGTTTGGCCCAGGGTTATAGGGGAATACGAAAATTTAGGTATGTGACTCATTTGGGTACTAACCAATCAGAGAAGAGTTAGGGTTGAAAGTTAGGGTTGAAAGTTAGGGTTGAAAGTTAGGGTTGAAAGTTAGGGTTGACACTTAGGATTATTTTTCTATTTTTGTTTGGCCCAGGGTTATAGGGGAATACGAAAATTTAGGTATGTGACTCATTTGGGTACTAACCAATCAGAGAAGAGTTAGGGTTGAAAGTTAGGGTTGAAAGTTAGGGTTGAAAGTTAGGGTTGAAAGTTAGGATTATTTTTCTATTTTTGTTTGGCCCAGGGTTATAGGGGAATACGAAAATTTAGGGTTAGGGTTAGGGTTAGGGTTAGGGTTATAGGGGAATACGAAAATTTAGGTATGTGACTCATTTGGGTACTAACCAATCAGAGAAGAGTTAGGGTTGAAAGTTAGGGTTGAAAGTTAGGGTTGAAAGTTAGGGTTGAAAGTTAGGGTTGACACTTAGGATTATTTTTCTATTTTTGTTTGGCCCAGGGTTATAGGGGAATACGAAAATTTAGGTATGTGACTCATTTGGGTTAGGGTTAGGGTTAGGGTTAGGGTTAGGGTTAGGGTTAGGGTTAGGGTTAGGGTTAGGGTTAGGGTTAGGGTTAGGGTTAGGGTTAGGGTTAGGGTTAGGGTTATAGGGGAATACGAAAATTTAGGTATGTGACTCATTTGGGTACTAACCAATCAGAGAAGAGTTAGGGTTGAAAGTTAGGGTTGAAAGTTAGGGTTGAAAGTTAGGGTTGAAAGTTAGGGTTGAAAGTTAGGGTTGACACTTAGGATTATTTTTCTATTTTTGTTTGGCCCAGGGTTATAGGGGAATACGAAAATTTAGGTATGTGACTCATTTGGGTACTAACCAATCAGAGAAGAGTTAGGGTTGAAAGTTAGGGTTGAAAGTTAGGGTTGACACTTAGGATTATTTTTCTATTTTTGTTTGGCCCAGGGTTATAGGGGAATACGAAAATTTAGGTATGTGACTCATTTGGGTACTAACCAATCAGAGAAGAGTTAGGGTTGAAAGTTAGGGTTGAAAGTTAGGGTTGAAAGTTAGGGTTGAAAGTTAGGGTTGACACTTAGGATTATTTTTCTATTTTTGTTTGGCCCAGGGTTATAGGGGAATACGAAAATTTAGGTATGTGACTCATTTGGGTACTAACCAATCAGAGAAGAGTTAGGGTTGAAAGTTAGGGTTGAAAGTTAGGGTTGAAAGTTAGGGTTGAAAGTTAGGGTTGAAAGTTAGGATAATTTTTCTATTTTTGTTTGGCCCAGGGTTATAGGGGAATACGAAAATTTAGGTATGTGACTCATTTGGGTACTAACCAATCAGAGAAGAGTTAGGGTTGAAAGTTAGGGTTGAAAGTTAGGGTTGAAAGTTAGGGTTGAAAGTTAGGGTTGAAAGTTAGGGTTGACACTTAGGATTATTTTTCTATTTTTGTTTGGCCCAGGGTTATAGGGGAATACGAAAATTTAGGTATGTGACTCATTTGGGTACTAACCAATCAGAGAAGAGTTAGGGTTGAAAGTTAGGGTTGAAAGTTAGGGTTGAAAGTTAGGGTTGAAAGTTAGGGTTGAAAGTTAGGGTTGACACTTAGGATTATTTTTCTATTTTTGTTTGGCCCAGGGTTATAGGGGAATACGAAAATTTAGGTATGTGACTCATTTGGGTACTAACCAATCAGAGAAGAGTTAGGGTTGAAAGTTAGGGTTGAAAGTTAGGGTTGAAAGTTAGGGTTGAAAGTTTGGGTTGACACTTAGGATTATTTTTCTATTTTTGTTTGGCCCAGGGTTATAGGGGAATACGAAAATTTAGGTATGTGACTCATTTGGGTACTAACCAATCAGAGAAGAGTTAGGGTTGAAAGTTAGGGTTGAAAGTTAGGGTTGAAAGTTAGGGTTGACACTTAGGATTATTTTTCTATTTTTGTTTGGCCCAGGGTTATAGGGGAATACGAAAATTTAGGTATGTGACTCATTTGGGTACTAACCAATCAGAGAAGAGTTAGGGTTGAAAGTTAGGGTTGAAAGTTAGGGTTGAAAGTTAGGGTTGAAAGTTAGGGTTGACACTTAGGATTATTTTTCTATTTTTGTTTGGCCCAGGGTTATAGGGGAATACGAAAATTTAGGGTTAGGGTTAGGGTTAGGGTTAGGGTTAGGGTTAGGGTTAGGGTTAGGGTTAGGGTTAGGGTTAGGGTTAGGGTTAGGGTTAGGGTTAGGGTTAGGGTATTAGGGTTAGGGTATTAGGGTTAGGGTATTAGGGTTAGGGTTAGGGTTAGGGTTAGGGTTAGGGTTAGGGTTAGGGTTAGGGTTATAGGGGAATACGAAAATTTAGGTATGTGACTCATTTGGGTACTAACCAATCAGAGAAGAGTTAGGGTTGAAAGTTAGGGTTGAAAGTTAGGGTTGAAAGTTAGGGTTGAAAGTTAGGGTTGACACTTAGGATTATTTTTCTATTTTTGTTTGGCCCAGGGTTATAGGGGAATACGAAAATTTAGGTATGTGACTCATTTGGGTACTAACCAATCAGAGAAGAGTTAGGGTTGAAAGTTATGGTTGAAAGTTAGGGTTGAAAGTTAGGGTTGAAAGTTAGGGTTGACACTTAGGATTATTTTTCTATTTTTGTTTGGCCCAGGGTTATAGGGGAATACGAAAATTTAGGTATGTGACTCATTTGGGTACTAACCAATCAGAGAAGAGTTAGGGTTGAAAGTTAGGGTTGAAAGTTAGGGTTGAAAGTTAGGGTTGAAAGTTAGGGTTGACACTTAGGATTATTTTTCTATTTTTGTTTGGCCCAGGGTTATAGGGGAATACGAAAATTTAGGTATGTGACTCATTTGGGTACTAACCAATCAGAGAAGAGTTAGGGTTGAAAGTTATGGTTGAAAGTTAGGGTTGAAAGTTAGGGTTGAAAGTTAGGGTTGACACTTAGGATTATTTTTCTATTTTTGTTTGGCCCAGGGTTATAGGGGAATACGAAAATTTAGGTATGTGACTCATTTGGGTACTAACCAATCAGAGAAGAGTTAGGGTTGAAAGTTAGGGTTGAAAGTTAGGGTTGAAAGTTAGGGTTAGGGTTAGGGTTATAGGGGAATACGAAAATTTAGGTATGTGACTCATTTGGGTACTAACCAATCAGAGAAGAGTTAGGGTTGAAAGTTAGGGTTGAAAGTTAGGGTTGAAAGTTAGGGTTGAAAGTTAGGGTTGACACTTAGGATTAGTTTTCTATTTTTGTTTGGCCCAGGGTTATAGGGGAATACGAAAATTTAGGTATGTGACTCATTTGGGTACTAACCAATCAGAGAAGAGTTAGGGTTGAAAGTTAGGGTTGAAAGTTAGGGTTGAAAGTTAGGGTTGAAAGTTAGGGTTGAAAGTTAGGGTTGACACTTAGGATTATTTTTCTATTTTTGTTTGGCCCAGGGTTATAGGGGAATACGAAAATTTAGGTATGTGACTCATTTGGGTACTAACCAATCAGAGAAGAGTTAGGGTTGAAAGTTAGGGTTGAAAGTTAGGGTTGAAAGTTAGGGTTGAAAGTTAGGGTTGACACTTAGGATTATTTTTCTATTTTTGTTTGGCCCAGGGTTATAGGGGAATACGAAAATTTAGGTATGTGACTCATTTGGGTACTAACCAATCAGAGAAGAGTTAGGGTTGAAAGTTAGGGTTGAAAGTTAGGGTTGAAAGTTAGGGTTGAAAGTTTGGGTTGACACTTAGGATTATTTTTCTATTTTTGTTTGGCCCAGGGTTATAGGGGAATACGAAAATTTAGGTATGTGACTCATTTGGGTACTAACCAATCAGAGAAGAGTTAGGGTTGAAAGTTAGGGTTGAAAGTTAGGGTTGAAAGTTAGGGTTGACACTTAGGATTATTTTTCTATTTTTGTTTGGCCCAGGGTTATAGGGGAATACGAAAATTTAGGTATGTGACTCATTTGGGTACTAACCAATCAGAGAAGAGTTAGGGTTGAAAGTTAGGGTTGAAAGTTAGGGTTGAAAGTTAGGGTTGAAAGTTAGGGTTGACACTTAGGATTATTTTTCTATTTTTGTTTGGCCCAGGGTTATAGGGGAATACGAAAATTTAGGGTTAGGGTTAGGGTTAGGGTTAGGGTTAGGGTTAGGGTTATTGTTAGGGTATTAGGGTTAGGGTTAGGGTTAGGGTTAGGGTTAGGGTTAGGGTTAGGGTTAGGGTTAGGGTATTAGGGTTAGGGTATTAGGGTTAGGGTATTAGGGTTAGGGTTAGGGTTAGGGTTAGGGTTAGGGTTAGGGTTAGGGTTAGGGTTAGGGTTAGGGTTATAGGGGAATACGAAAATTTAGGTATGTGACTCATTTGGGTACTAACCAATCAGAGAAGAGTTAGGGTTGAAAGTTAGGTTTGAAAGTTAGGGTTGAAAGTTAGGGTTGACACTTAGGATTATTTTTCTATTTTTGTTTGGCCCAGGGTTATAGGGGAATACGAAAATTTAGGTATGTGACTCATTTGGGTACTAACCAATCAGAGAAGAGTTAGGGTTGAAAGTTAGGGTTGAAAGTTAGGGTTGAAAGTTAGGGTTGAAAGTTAGGGTTGACACTTAGGATTATTTTTCTATTTTTGTTTGGCCCAGGGTTATAGGGGAATACGAAAATTTAGGTATGTGACTCATTTGGGTACTAACCAATCAGAGAAGAGTTAGGGTTGAAAGTTAGGGTTGAAAGTTAGGGTTGAAAGTTAGGGTTGAAAGTTAGGGTTGAAAGTTAGGGTTGACACTTAGGATTATTTTTCTATTTTTGTTTGGCCCAGGGTTATAGGGGAATACGAAAATTTAGGTATGTGACTCATTTGGGTACTAACCAATCAGAGAAGAGTTAGGGTTGAAAGTTAGGGTTGAAAGTTAGGGTTGAAAGTTAGGGTTGAAAGTTAGGGTTGAAAGTTAGGGTTGACACTTAGGATTATTTTTCGATTTTTGTTTGGCCCAGGGTTATAGGGGAATACGAAAATTTAGGTATGTGACTCATTTGGGTACTAACCAATCAGAGAAGAGTTAGGGTTGAAAGTTAGGGTTGAAAGTTAGGGTTGAAAGTTAGGGTTAGGGTTAGGGTTAGGGTTAGGGTTAGGGTTAGGGTTAGGGTTAGGGTTATAGGGGAATACGAAAATTTAGGTATGTGACTCATTTGGGTACTAACCAATCAGAGAAGAGTTAGGGTTGAAAGTTAGGGTTGAAAGTTAGGGTTGAAAGTTAGGGTTGACACTTAGGATTATTTTTCTATTTTTGTTTGGCCCAGGGTGATAGGGGAATACGAAAATTTAGGTATGTGACTCATTTGGGTACTAACCAATCAGAGAAGAGTTAGGGTTGAAAGTTATGGTTGAAAGTTAGGGTTGAAAGTTAGGGTTGACACTTAGGATTATTTTTCTATTTTTGTTTGGCCCAGGGTGATAGGGGAATACGAAAATTTAGGTATGTGACTCATTTGGGTACTAACCAATCAGAGAAGAGTTAGGGTTGAAAGTTAGGGTTGAAAGTTAGGGTTGAAAGTTAGGGTTGACACTTAGGATTATTTTTCTATTTTTGTTTGGCCCAGGGTTATAGGGGAATACGAAAATTTAGGTATGTGACTCATTTGGGTACTAAACAATCAGAGAAGAGTTAGGGTTGAAAGTTAGGGTTGAAAGTTAGGGTTGAAAGTTAGGGTTGAAAGTTAGGGTTGAGGGTTAGGGTTAGGGTTAGGGTTAGGGTTAGGGTTAGGGTTAGGGTTATAGGGGAATACGAAAATTTAGGTATGTGACTCATTTGGGTACTAACCAATCAGAGAAGAGTTAGGGTTGAAAGTTAGGGTTGAAAGTTAGGGTTGAAAGTTAGGGTTGAAAGTTAGGGTTGAAAGTTAGGGTTGACACTTAGGATTATTTTTCTATTTTTGTTTGGCCCAGGGTTATAGGGGAATACGAAAATTTAGGTATGTGACTCATTTGGGTACTAACCAATCAGAGAAGAGTTAGGGTTGAAAGTTAGGGTTGAAAGTTAGGGTTGAAAGTTAGGGTTGAAAGTTAGGGTTGACACTTAGGATTATTTTTCTATTTTTGTTTGGCCCAGGGTTATAGGGGAATACGAAAATTTAGGTATGTGACTCATTTGGGTACTAACCAATCAGAGAAGAGTTAGGGTTGAAAGTTAGGGTTGAAAGTTAGGGTTGAAAGTTAGGGTTGAAAGTTAGGGTTGACACTTAGGATTATTTTTCTATTTTTGTTTGGCCCAGGGTTATAGGGGAATACGAAAATTTAGGTATGTGACTCATTTGGGTACTAACCAATCAGAGAAGAGTTAGGGTTGAAAGTTAGGGTTGAAAGTTAGGGTTGAAAGTTAGGGTTGAAAGTTAGGGTTGAAAGTTAGGGTTGACACTTAGGATTATTTTTCTATTTTTGTTTGGCCCAGGGTTATAGGGGAATACGAAAATTTAGGTATGTGACTCATTTGGGTACTAACCAATCAGAGAAGAGTTAGGGTTGAAAGTTAGGGTTGAAAGTTAGGGTTGAAAGTTAGGGTTGACACTTAGGATTATTTTTCTATTTGGGTTAGGGTTAGGGTTAGGGTTAGGGTTAGGGTTAGGGTTAGGGTTAGGGTTAGGGTTAGGGTTAGGGTTAGGGTTAGGGTTAGGGTTATAGGGGAATACGAAAATTTAGGTATGTGACTCATTTGGGTACTAACCAATCAGAGAAGAGTTAGGGTTGAAAGTTAGGGTTGAAAGTTAGGGTTGAAAGTTAGGGTTGAAAGTTAGGGTTGAAAGTTAGGGTTGAAAGTTAGGGTTGAAAGTTAGGGTTGACACTTGTTAGGGTTAGGGTTAGGGTTAGGGTTAGGGTTATAGGGGAATATGAAAATTTAGGTATGTGACTCATTTGGGTACTAACCAATCAGAGAAGAGTTAGGGTTGAAAGTTAGGGTTGAAAGTTAGGGTTGAAAGTTAGGGTTGAAAGTTAGGTTTGAAAGTTAGGGTTGACACTTAGGATTATTTTTCTATTTTTGTTTGGCCCAGGGTTATAGGGGAATACGAAAATGTAGGTATGTGACTCATTTGGGTACTAACCAATCAGAGAAGAGTTAGGGTTGAAAGTTAGGGTTGAAAGTTAGGGTTAGGGTTAGGGTTAGGGTTAGGGTTATAGGGGAATACGAAAATTTAGGTATGTGACTCATTTGGGTACTAACCAATCAGAGAAGAGTTAGGGTTGAAAGTTAGGGTTGAAAGTTAGGGTTGAAAGTTAGGGTTGAAAGTTAGGGTTGAAAATTAGGGTTGACACATAGGATTATTTTTCTATTTTTGTTTGGCCCAGGGTTATAGGGGAATACGAAAATTTAGGTATGTGACTCATTTGGGTACTAACCAATCAGAGAAGAGTTAGGGTTGAAAGTTAGGGTTGAAAGTTAGGGTTGAAAGTTAGGGTTGACACTTAGGATTATTTTTCTATTTTTGTTTGGCCCAGGGTTATAGGGGAATACGAAAATTTAGGTATGTGACTCATTTGGGTACTAACCAATCAGAGAAGAGTTAGGGTTGAAAGTTAGGGTTGAAAGTTAGGGTTGAAAGTTAGGGTTGAAAGTTAGGATTATTTTTCTATTTTTGTTTGGCCCAGGGTTATAGGGGAATACGAAAATTTAGGTATGTGACTAATTTGGGTACTAACCAATCAGAGAAGAGTTAGGGTTGAAAGTTAGGGTTGAAAGTTAGGGTTGACACTTAGGATTATTTTTCTATTTTTGTTTGGCCCAGGGTTATAGGGGAATACGAAAATTTAGGTATGTGACTCATTTGGGTACTAACCAATCAGAGAAGAGTTAGGGTTGAAAGTTAGGGTTGAAAATTAGGGTTGAAAGTTAGGGTTGACAGTTAGGATTATTTTTCTATTTTTGTTTGGCCCAGGGTTATAGGGGAATACGAAAATTTAGGTATGTGACTCATTTGGGTACTAACCAATCAGAGAAGAGTTAGGGTTGAAAGTTAGGGTTGAAAGTTAGGGTTGAAAGTTAGGGTTGAAAGTTAGGGTTGAAAGTTAGGATTATTTTTCTATTTTTGTTTGGCCCAGGGTTATAGGGGAATACGAAAATTTAGGTATGTGACTCATTTGGGTACTAACCAATCAGAGAAGAGTTAGGGTTGAAAGTTAGGGTTGAAAGTTAGGGTTGAAAGTTAGGGTTGACACTTAGGATTATTTTTCTATTTTTGTTTGGCCCAGGGTTATAGGGGAATACGAAAATTTAGGTATGTGGCTCATTTGGGTACTAACCAATCAGAGAAGAGTTAGGGTTGAAAGTTAGGGTTGAAAGTTAGGGTTGAAAGTTAGGGTTGAAAGTTAGGGTTGAAAGTTAGGGTTGAAAGTTAAGGTTGACACTTAGGATTATTTTTCTATTTTTGTTTGGCCCAGGGTTATAGGGGAATACGAAAATTTAGGTATGTGACTCATTTGGGTACTAACCAATCAGAGAAGAGTTAGGGTTGAAAGTTAGGGTTGACACTTAGGATTATTTTTCTATTTTTGTTTGGCCCAGGGTTATAGGGGAATACGAAAATTTAGGTATGTGACTCATTTGGGTACTAACCAATCAGAGAAGAGTTAGGGTTGAAAGTTAGGGTTGAAAGTTAGGGTTGAAAGTTAGGGTTGAAAGTTAGGGTTGACACTTAGGATTATTTTTCTATTTTTGTTTGGCCCAGGGTTATAGGGGAATACGAAAATTTAGGTATGTGACTCAATTGGGTACTAACCAATCAGAGAAGAGTTAGGGTTGAAAGTTAGGGTTAGGGTTAGGGTTAGGGTTAGGGTTAGGGTTAGGGTTAGGGTTAGGGTTAGGGTTAGGGTTAGGGTTAGGGTATTAGGGTTAGGGTTAGGGTTAGGGTTATAGGGGAATACGAAAATTTAGGTATGTGACTCATTTGGGTACTAACCAATCAGAGAAGAGTTAGGGTTGAAAGTTAGGGTTGAAAGTTAGGGTTGAAAGTTAGGGTTGAATGTTAGGGTTGAAAGTTAGGGTTGACACTTAGGATTATTTTTCTATTTTTGTTTGGCCCAGGGTTATAGGGGAATACGAAAATTTAGGTATGTGACTCATTTGGGTACTAACCAATCAGAGAAGAGTTAGAGTTGAAAGTTAGGGTTGAAAGTTAGGGTTGAAAGTTAGGGTTGACACTTAGGATTATTTTTCTATTTTTGTTTGGCCCAGGGTTATAGGGGAATACGAAAATTTAGGTATGTGACTCATTTGGGTACTAACCAATCAGAGAAGAGTTAGGGTTGAAAGTTAGGGTTGAAAGTTAGGGTTGAAAGTTAGGGTTGAAAGTTAGGGTTGACACTTAGGATTATTTTTCTATTTTTGTTTGGCCCAGGGTTATAGGGGAATACGAAAATTTAGGTATGTGACTCATTTGGGTACTAACCAATCAGAGAAGAGTTAGGGTTGAAAGTTAGGGTTGAAAGTTAGGGTTGAAAGTTAGGGTTAAAAGTTAGGGTTGAAAGTTAGGGTTGAAAGTTAGGATTATTTTTCTATTTTTGTTTGGCCCAGGGTTATAGGGGAATACGAAAATTTAAGTATGTGACTCATTTGGGTACTAACCAATCAGAGAAGAGTTAGGGTTGAAAGTTAGGGTTGAAAGTTAGGGTTGAAAGTTAGGGTTGACACTTAGGATTATTTTTCTATTTTTGTTTGGCCCAGGGTTATAGGGGAATACGAAAATTTAGGTATGTGACTCATTTGGGTACTAACCAATCAGAGAAGAGTTAGGGTTGAAAGTTAGGGTTGAAAGTTAGGGTTGAAAGTTAGGGTTGAAAGTTAGGATTATTTTTCTATTTTTGTTTGGCCCAGGGTTATAGGGGAATACGAAAATTTAGGTATGTGACTCATTTGGGTACTAACCAATCAGAGAAGAGTTAGGGTTAGCGTTGAAAGTTAGGGTTAGGGTTGACCCTTACGATTATTTTTGTATTTGTGTTTGGTGAAAAAAGAATAGAACATTTTTAGTTATGTGACTCATTTAGGTACTTGGCCAATGAGAGTTAAGTTCTGAACAATTTAGGGAGGGTGTGGTTTGGGGTTGAAAGTGTGGTAAGAAAAAGTGTAAGTGGGTAAGAACGTGAGGGAGGTTGTGGGTAGGTGGGTGAGGGAGGTTTAGGGATGTATGGTGGGTGTGGGTAAGGAGGTTGAAGGTTTTTGAGGGAAGGTGGATGATGAAGAGAGTGGGTAGGTGGTGTTGAAGGTGGATTAGGGAGGGTGAGTAAATGTGTCTGGGAGGGTGAGGATGAAGGTGGGTGAAAAAAGTGTGGGTCAGTTCAGGTATGGGTGAGTGGGCAAGGGTGAGGCTGGGTATTGGTGTGCAGGTAAGGGTGGTGAAGGTGAATTTTAATATGGATGATGAGGGTAGAAGGTGGGTGAGGGAGGTTGGGTGAAGGAGGGTGTGGGAAGGTGATGTTGAAGGTGGGTGAGGGATGGTTAATATGGGTATAGGAGGCTTTGTAGGTAAGGTTGAGGCCAGTAAGGTAGAGTGAACATGGGTGAGGGAGGGTGAGGATTAAGGTGGAAGAGGGAGGGTGTGTTTAAGTGGGGTTAAAGGTTGGTGAATGTAGGTGAGGTAGGGGGATGAGTGAAGGTGTGGGTGAGTGAAGGTGTTGGTGAGGGGGCAATGGTGGGTGGGTGAAGGTGGATGAGTGTGAGGGTGAAGGTGGATGAGGTGGTGGGTGATAGTGAACATGGGTCAAGAGCGGGTGAGGGAGGGCATGGAATCAGTCTGTGAGCCTGCCCTTTCTATTTTGTTGTATATATTCTATTCCCTATCCAATTGACATGTTGCATTTATATGCAGTTAGTCATTCAAAAATTTGAAAACTCTTGCATTCGTTGCATGTTAGCGAGAGGCACCCTTAGAGGTAAAGAGCTAGCTTTTACCTCACTACTAAGTACTTGGACATTGAGGACTAGATCCGTTTTGTACAGAGCGGAGCTTCTCCTCTGCCGTATGCTAGGAGTGAAGAAGCACTACTGTCTATCGTCCGTAAAGGGGTATGCTTTCTTCCCCCAATTTACAGTCGAGCTAGCGCTGCAGATGGGACAGTAGCGAAGAGTTCACTGCCTGACTCTAAAAGGGCACACTCGTGTAAAGGGAGAGAAATCAACTCAAAGCTTTATATCCTGAGAGATAAAAGCAATGCATTGTGTAGGTGTACTCACTTACCTCAACTACTTACCTCCTTGTTAGTATGTCCTTTGTGAACATCATCTTGATAGACGAACTTACCTATTTTCATACTGCAAATAAATTTTACCCAAGATAAGTGAAAAAATATAATGCAATCCCCTTTAGAGCAATGCAGTTGAGGACCCTCTTTCACTGATGGACTAAATAAACAATGCTTAGACTGAGTGAGAGAGGGGTTTGTGAGAGAGAGGGGAGAGTGGTAGTCCTTGAAAGAGAGAGAGAAAGAAAGGACATTTGTGAGAGTAAAATACAGGTGATTTAGAAGGAGCAGGGATGCTAGTCAGGGAGAGTAATAGAGAGCAGGGAGAGAAAGAGAGGGTGTGAGAAAGAAAAAAAGAGAGAGAGAAGTGGAAGAAAGAAATGTGTGTGAGAGCAAGAGACGGGTTGAAGTGAAAGAGATAGAGTGGGAGTAAGAGAGAAAAAAATTGAGAGAAGGGAGAGGGAGAGAGAAGGGAGAGGGAGAGAGAAGAGAGGGAGAGAGAAGGGAGAGAGAGAAAGCAGGGAGAGACAAGTGTGAGAGGAGGGACAGAGAAGGGAGAGGGAGAGAGAAGGGAGAGGGAGAGAAAAGGAAAAGGGAGAGAAAATGAAAAGGGAGAGAGAAGGAAATGGAGATAGAAGGAAAAGGGAGAGAGAAGGAAGAGGGAGAGAGAATGGAGAGACAAGGGAGAGGGAGAGACAAGGAAAGGGAGAGAGAAGGGATAGTGAGAGAAAAGGGAGAGGGAGAGAGATGGAAGTGACAAGGGAGAGAGGAGGGAGAGAGAAGGGAGAGGGAGAGCGAAGGAAAGGAGAGGGGAAAGGAAAAGGGAGAGAATGGAGAGACAAGGAAAAGGGAGAGAGCATGGAAAGTGAGAGAGAAGGAAGAAGGAGAGAGAAGGAAGAGGGAGAGAGATGGGATAGGGAGAGAGAAGGGAGAGAGAAGGCAGAGGGATAGAGAAGGGAGTGAGAAAAGGGAGAGAGAAGGGAGAGAGAAAGAAAAGGGAGAGAGAAGGGAGAGGGAGAGACAAGGAAAGGGAGAGATAAGGGATAGGGAGAGAGAAGGGATAGGGAGAGAGAGAAGGGATAGGGAGAGGAAGAAGGGATACGGAGAGAGAGAAGGTAGATGTAGAGAGAAGGGAGATGGAGAGAGAAGGGAGAGGGAGAGAGAAGGGTGAGGGAGAGAAAAGGAAAAGGGAGAGAAAAGGAAAAGGGAGAGAAAAGGAAAAGGGAGAGAAAAGGAAAAGGGAGAGAAAAGGAAAAGGGAGAGAAAAGGAAAAGGGAGAGAAAAGGAAAAGAAAAGGGAGAGAAAAGGGAGAGAAAAGGGAGAGAAAAGGGAGAGAAAAGGGAGAGAGAAGGCAAAATGAGAGAGAAGGTAAAGGGAGAGAGAAGGAAAAGGGAGAGAGAAGGAAAGGGAGATAGAAGGAAAAGGGAGAGAGAAGGAAGAGGGAGAGAGAAGGAAGAGGGAGAGAGAATGGAGAGACAAGGAAGAGGGAGAGACAAGGAAAGGGAGAGAGAAGGGATAGGGAGAGCGAAGGAAGAGGGAGAGAGAAAAGGGAGAGAGAGAGAGAAGGGAGAGAAAGAGAGTGATGAGGGAGTGACAAGGAAAAGGGAGAGAGAAGGGAGAGGGAGAGAGAAGGGAGAGGGAGAGAGGAGAGAGAAAAGGGAGAGAGAGAGAAGGGAGAGGGAGAGAGAGGTAGAGGGAATGACGAGGGAGTTATAAGGGAGAGGGAGAGAGAAGGGAGGGGGAGAGAGAGAGAAGGGAGTGGAGAGAGAGAGAAGGGAGTGGAGAGAGAGAGAAGGGAGAGGGAGAGCGAAGGAAAGGGGAGGCAAGGAAAAGGGAGAGAATGGAGAGATAAGGAAAAGGGAGAGAGCATGGAAAGGGAGAGAGCATGGAAAGGGAGAGAGAAGTAAGAGGGAGAGAGAAGGAAGAGGGAGAGAGAAGGGATAGGGAGAGAGAATGGAGAGACAAGGGAGAGGGAGAGACAAGGAAAGGGAGAGAGAAGGGATAGGGAGAGAGAAGGGAGAGGGAGAGAGAAGGGGGTCACAAGGGAGAGAGGAGGGAGAGAGAAGGGAGAGGGAGAGAGAAGGAAAAGGGAGGGGAAAGGAAAAGGGAGAGAGAAGGAAGAGGGAGGGAGAAGGAAGATGGAGAGAGAAGGAAGATGGAGAGAGAAGGAAGATGGAGAGAGAAGGAAGATGGAGAGAGAAGGAAGATGGAGAGAGAAGGAAGAGGGAGAGAGAAGGAAGAGGGAGAGAGAAGGAAGATGGAGAGAGAAGGAAGAGGGAGAGAGAAGGAAGAGGGAGAGAGAAGGAAGAGGGAGAGAGAAGGAAGAGGGAGAGAGAATGGAGAGACAAGGGAGAGGTAGAAACAAGGGAGAGGGAGCGACAAGGGATAGGGAGAGAGAAGGAAGAGGGAGAGAGAGAAGGAAGAGGGAGAGAGAGAAGGAAGAGGGAGAGAGAGAAGGAAGAGGGAGAGAGAGAAGGGATACGGAGAGAGAGAAGGTAGATGTAGAGAGAAGGGAGATGGAGAAGAAGGAAGATGGAGAAGGGAGAGAGAGAGAGAGAGAGAGAGAGAGAGAGAGAGAGAGAGAGAGAGAGAGAGAGAGAGATGAGGGAGTGACAAGGAAAATGGAGAGAGAAGGGAGAGTGAGAGAGAAGGGAGAGGGAGAGAGGAGAGAGAAGGGAGAGAGAGAAGAGAGAGGGAGAGACAGAGAGAAGGAAGAGGGTGAGAGAGAAAGGAATGGTTGAGAGAGAGAAGGGAGAGGGAGAGGGAATGACGAGGGAGTTATAAGGGAGAGGGAGAGAGAAGGGAGGGGGAGAGAGAGAAGGGAGTGGAGAGAGAGAGAAGGGAGAGGGAGAGCGAAGGAAAGGGTAGGGGAAAGGAAAAGGGAGAGAATGGAGAGATAAGGAAAAGGGAGATAGCATGGAAAGGGAGAGAGACGGAAGAGGGAGAGAGAAGGAAGAGGGAGAGAGAAGGGATAGGGAGAGAGAAGGGAGAGAAAGGCAGAGGGATAGAGAAGGGAGTGAGAAAAGGGAGAGAGAAAGAAAAGGGAGAGAGAAGGGAAAAGGAGAGAGAAGGAAAAGGGAGAGAGAAGGAAAAGGGAGAGAGAAGGAAAGGGAGAGGGAAGGAAAAGGGAGAGAGAATGGAGAGACAAGGGAGAGGGAGAGACAAGGAAAGGGAGAGAGAAGGGATAGGGAGAGAGAAGGGAGAGGGAGAGAGGAGGGGGTGACAAGGGAGAGAGGAGGGAGAGAGAAGGGAGAGGGAGAGAGAAGGAAAAGGGAGCGGAAAGGAAAAGGGAGAGAGAAGGAAGATGGAGAGAGAAGGAAGATGGAGAGAGAAGGAAGATGGAGAGAGAAGGAAGAGGGAGAGGGAAGGAAGAGGGAGAGGGAAGGAAGAGGGAGAGGGAAGGAAGAGGGAGAGAGAATGGAGAGACAAGGGAGAGGTAGAAACAAGGCAGAGGGAGCGACAAGGGATAGGGAGAGAGAAGGAAGAGGGAGAGAGAAAAGGGATAGGGAGAGAGAGAAGGGATACGGAGAGAGAGAAGGGATACGGAGAGAGAGAAGGGATACGGAGAGAGAGAAGGTAGATGTAGAGAGAAGGGAGATGGAGAAAGAAGGAAGATGGAGAAGGGAGAGAGAGAGAAGGGAGAGAGAGAGAGAGAGGGAGAGAGAGAGAGTGATGAGGGAGTGACAAGGAAAAGGGAGAGAGAAGGGAGAGAGAAGGGAGAGGGAGAGAGGAGAGAGAGAAGGGAGAGAGAGAGAAGGGAGAGGGAGAGACAGAGAGAAGGAAGAGGGTGAGAGAGAAGGGAAAGGGAGAGAGAGAGAAGGGAGAGAGAGAAGGGAGAGGGAGAGAGAGAGGTAGAGGGAATGACGAGGGAGTTATAAGGGAGAGGGAGAGAGAAGGGAGGGGGAGAGAGAGAGAGAAGGGAGTGGAGAGAGAGAGAAGGGAGAGGGAGAGCGAAGGAAAGGGGAGGGGAAAGGAAAAGGGAGAGAATGGAGAGATAAGGAAAAGGGAGAGAGCATGGAGAGGGAGAGAGAAGGGAGAGGGAGAGAGGAGAGAGAGAAGGGAGAGTGAGAGAAGGGAGAGGGAGAGACAGAGAGAAGGAAGAGGGTGAGTGAGAAGGGAAAGGGAGAGAGAGAGAGAAAGGAGAGGGAGAGAGAGAGGTAGAGGGAATGACGAGGGAGTTATAAGGGAGAGGGAGAGAGAAGGGAGGGGGAGAGAGAGAGAGAAGGGAGTGGAGAGAGAGAGAGAAGGGAGAGGGAGAGCGAAGGAAAGGGGAGGGGAAAGGAAAAGGGAGAGAATGGAAAGATAAGGAAAAGGGAGAGAGCATGGAAAGGGAGAGAGAAGTAAGAGGGAGAGAGAAGGAAGAGGGAGAGAGAAGGTATAGGGAGAGAGAAGGGAGAGGGAGATAGAAGGGGGTGACAAGGGAGAGAGGAGGGAGAGAGAAGGGAGAGGGAGAGAGAAGGAAAAGGGAGGGAAAAGGAAAATGGAAAGAGAGAATGGAAAGGGAGAGAGAAGGAAGATGGAGAGAGAAGGAAGATGGAGAGAGAAGGAAGATGGAGAGAGAAGGAAGATGGAGAGAGAAGGAAGATGGGGAGAGAAGGAAGAGGGAGAGGGAAGGAAGAGGGAGAGAGAATGGAGAGACAAGGGAGAGGTAGAAACAAGGGAGAGGGAGCGACAAGGGATAGGGAGAGAGAAGGAAGAGGGAGAGAGAGAAGGGATAGGGAGAGAGAGAAGGGATACGGAGAGAGAGAAGGGATAGGGAGAGAGAGAAGGTAGATGTAGAGAGAAGGGAGATGGAGAAAGAAGGAAGATGGAGAAGGGAGAGAGAGAGAAGGGAGAGAGAGAGAGTGATGAGGGAGTGACAAGGAAAAGGGATTGAGAAGGGAGAGGGAGAGAGAAGGTAGAGGGAGAGAGGAGAGAGAGAAGGGAGAGAGAGAAGGGAGAGGGAGAGGGAAGGAAGAGGGAGAGAGAAGGAAGAGGGAGAGAGAAGGAAGAGGGAGAGAGAAGGAAGAGGGAGAGAGAATGGAGAGACAAGGGAGAGGTAGAAACAAGGGAGAGGGAGCGACAAGGGATAGGGAGAGAGAAGGAAGAGGGAGAGAGAAGGAAGAGGGAGAGAGAGAAGGAAGAGGGAGAGAGAGAAGGAAGAGGGAGAGAGAGAAGGGATACGGAGAGAGAGAAGGTAGATGTAGAGAGAAGGGAGATGGAGAAGAAGGAAGATGGAGAAGGGAGAGAGAGAGAGAGAGAGAGAGAGAGAGAGAGAGAGATGAGGGAGTGACAAGGAAAATGGAGAGAGAAGGGAGAGTGAGAGAGAAGGGAGAGGGAGAGAGGAGAGAGAAGGGAGAGAGAGAAGAGAGAGGGAGAGACAGAGAGAAGGAAGAGGGTGAGAGAGAAAGGAATGGTTGAGAGAGAGAAGGGAGAGGGAGAGGGAATGACGAGGGAGTTATAAGGGAGAGGGAGAGAGAAGGGAGGGGGAGAGAGAGAAGGGAGTGGAGAGAGAGAGAAGGGAGAGGGAGAGCGAAGGAAAGGGTAGGGGAAAGGAAAAGGGAGAGAATGGAGAGATAAGGAAAAGGGAGATAGCATGGAAAGGGAGAGAGACGGAAGAGGGAGAGAGAAGGAAGAGGGAGAGAGAAGGGATAGGGAGAGAGAAGGGAGAGAAAGGCAGAGGGATAGAGAAGGGAGTGAGAAAAGGGAGAGAGAAAGAAAAGGGAGAGAGAAGGGAAAAGGAGAGAGAAGGAAAAGGGAGAGAGAAGGAAAAGGGAGAGAGAAGGAAAGGGAGAGCGAAGGAAGAGGGAGAGAGAAAAGGGAGAGAGAGAGAGAGAAGGGAGAGAAAGAGAGTGATGAGGGAGTGACAAGGAAAAGGGAGAGAGGAGGGAGAGGGAGAGAGAAGGGAGAGGGAGAGAGGAGAGAGAAAAGGGAGAGAGAGAGAAGGGAGAGGGAGAGAGAGAGGTAGAGGGAATGACGAGGGAGTTATAAGGGAGAGGGAGAGAGAAGGGAGGGGGAGAGAGAGAGAAGGGAGTGGAGAGAGAGAGAAGGGAGTGGAGAGAGAGAGAAGGGAGAGGGAGAGCGAAGGAAAGGGGAGGCAAGGAAAAGGGAGAGAATGGAGAGATAAGGAAAAGGGAGAGAGCATGGAAAGGGAGAGAGCATGGAAAGGGAGAGAGAAGTAAGAGGGAGAGAGAAGGAAGAGGGAGAGAGAAGGGATAGGGAGAGAGAATGGAGAGACAAGGGAGAGGGAGAGACAAGGAAAGGGAGAGAGAAGGGATAGGGAGAGAGAAGGGAGAGGGAGAGAGAAGGGGGTGACAAGGGAGAGAGGAGGGAGAGAGAAGGGAGAGGGAGAGAGAAGGAAAAGGGAGGGGAAAGGAAAAGGGAGAGAGAAGGAAGAGGGAGGGAGAAGGAAGATGGAGAGAGAAGGAAGATGGAGAGAGAAGGAAGATGGAGAGAGAAGGAAGATGGAGAGAGAAGGAAGATGGAGAGAGAAGGAAGAGGGAGAGAGAAGGAAGAGGGAGAGAGAAGGAAGAGGGAGAGAGAAGGAAGAGGGAGAGAGAAGGAAGAGGGAGAGAGAAGGAAGAGGGAGAGAGAATGGAGAGACAAGGGAGAGGTAGAAACAAGGGAGAGGGAGCGACAAGGGATAGGGAGAGAGAAGGAAGAGGGAGAGAGAGAAGGAAGAGGGAGAGAGAGAAGGAAGAGGGAGAGAGAGAAGGAAGAGGGAGAGAGAGAAGGGATACGGAGAGAGAGAAGGTAGATGTAGAGAGAAGGGAGATGGAGAAGAAGGAAGATGGAGAAGGGAGAGAGAGAGAGAGAGAGAGAGAGAGAGAGAGAGAGAGAGAGAGAGAGATGAGGGAGTGACAAGGAAAATGGAGAGAGAAGGGAGAGTGAGAGAGAAGGGAGAGGGAGAGAGGAGAGAGAAGGGAGAGAGAGAAGAGAGAGGGAGAGACAGAGAAGGAAGAGGGTGAGAGAGAAAGGAATGGTTGAGAGAGAGAAGGGAGAGGGAGAGGGAATGACGAGGGAGTTATAAGGGAGAGGGAGAGAGAAGGCAGGGGGAGAGAGAGAAGGGAGTGGAGAGAGAGAGAAGGGAGAGGGAGAGCGAAGGAAAGGGTAGGGGAAAGGAAAAGGGAGAGAATGGAGAGATAAGGAAAAGGGAGATAGCATGGAAAGGGAGAGAGACGGAAGAGGGAGAGAGAAGGAAGAGGGAGAGAGAAGGGATAGGGAGAGAGAAGGGAGAGAAAGGCAGAGGGATAGAGAAGGGAGTGAGAAAAGGGAGAGAGAAAGAAAAGGGAGAGAGAAGGGAAAAGGAGAGAGAAGGAAAAGGGAGAGAGAAGGAAAAGGGAGAGAGAAGGAAAGGGAGAGGGAAGGAAAAGGGAGAGAGATGGAGAGACAAGGGAGAGGGAGAGACATAGGAAAGGGAGAGAGAAGGGATAGGGAGAGAGAAGGGAGAGGGAGAGAGGAGGGGGTGACAAGGGAGAGAGGAGGGAGAGAGAAGGGAGAGGAGTGAGAAGAAAAGGGAGCGGATAGGAAAAGGAGAGAGAATGGAAAGGGAGAGAGAAGAAGATGGAGAGAGAGAAGATGAAGCTGAGAGCAGAAGGTAGTCGGAGAGAGACGATGAGGGAGGGCAGGTGGGAGGGAAGGAAGTGGGAGAGAGAATGGAGAGACAAGGTGAGGGTAGAATAACATGGCAGAGGGAGCGACAAGGGTATGGGAGTGAGATAGGAAGAGGGAGAGTGAAAAGGGAGTGGGTGAGTGGAGTTGGGTGACGGTAGTGTGTGTGTGTGTTGGGTGTCGGTGTGTGTGTTGGGATTCGGAGTGTGAAGGGTTCGGAGAGAGTGTTGGGTGAGGGTGTGATAGGTGAGGGTGTTTGTTGGTTGTGGAGAAGGTGTGTGTGTGTTGCAGACGAGCGAGAGAGGGAGAGAGAGAGAGTGATGAGGGAGTGACAAGGAAAAGGGAGAGAGAAGGGAGAGAGAAGGAGAGGGAGAGAGGAGAGAGAGAAGGGAGAGAGAGAGAAGGGAGAGGGAGAGACAGAGAGAAGGAAGAGGGTGAGAGAGAAGGGAAAGGGAGAGAGAGAGAAGGAGAGAGAGAAGGAGAGGGAGAGAGAGAGAGGTAGAGGGAATGACGAGGGAGTTATAAGGGAGAGGGAGAGAGAAGGGAGGGGAGAGAGAGAGAGAAGGGAGTGGAGAGAGAGAGAAGGGAGAGGGAGAGCGAAGGAAAGGGAGGGGAAAGGAAAAGGGAGAGAATGGAGAGATAAGGAAAAGGGAGAGAGCATGGAGAGGGAGAGAGAAGGGAGAGGGAGAGAGGAGAGAGAGAAGGGAGAGTGAGAGAAGGGAGAGGGAGAGACAGAGAGAAGAAAGAGGGTGAGAGAGAAGGGAAAGGGAGAGAGAGAGAGAAGGGAGAGGGAGAGAGAGAGGTAGAGGGAATGACGAGGGAGTTATAAGGGAGAGGGAGAGAGAAGGGAGGGGGAGAGAGAGAGAGAAGGAGTGGAGAGAGAGAGAGAAGGGAGAGGGAGAGCGAAGGAAAGGGGAGGGGAAAGGAAAAGGGAGAGAATGGAAAGATAAGGAAAAGGGAGAGAGCATGGAAAGGAGAGAGAAGTAAGAGGGAGAGAGAAGGAAGAGGGAGAGAGAAGGTATAGGGAGAGAGAAGGGAGAGGGAGATAGATGGGGTGACAAGGGAGAGAGGAGGGAGAGAGAAGGGAGAGGGAGAGAGTAGGAAAAGGGAGGGAAAAGGAAAAGGAGGGAAAAGGAAAAGGGAGAGAGAATGGAAAGGGAGAGAGAAGGAAGATGGAGAGAGAAGGAAGATGGAGAGAGAAGGAAGATGGGGAGAGAAGGAAGAGGGAGAGGGAAGGAAGAGGGAGAGAGAATGGAGAGACAAGGGAGTGGTAGAAACAAGGGAGAGGGAGCGACAAGGGATAGGGAGAGAGAAGGAAGAGGGAGAGAGAGAAGGGATAGGGAGAGAGAGAAGGATAGGGAGAGAGAGAAGGGATAGGGAGAGAGAGAAGGTAGATGTAGAGAGAAGGGAGATGGAGAAAGAAGGAAGATGGAGAAGGGAGAGAGAGAGAAGGGAGAGAGTGAGAGTGATGAGGGAGTGACAAGGAAAAGGGATTGAGAAGGGAGAGGGAGAGAGAGGTAGAGGTAGAGAGGAGAGAGAGAAGGAGAGAGAGAAGGGAGAGGGAGAGGGAAGGAAGAGGGAGAGAGAAGGAAGAGGGAGAGAGAAGGAAGAGGGAGAGAGAAGGAAGAGGGAGAGAGAAGGAAGAGGGAGAGAGAATGGAGAGACAAGGGAGAGGTAGAAACAAGGGAGAGGGAGCGACAAGGGATAGGGAGAGAGAAGGAAAAGGGAGAGAGAGAAGGGTTAGGGAGAGAGAGAAGGGATAGGGAGAGAGAGAAGGGATACGGAGAGAGAGAAGGTAGATGTAGAGAGAAGGAGATGGAGAAGAAGGAAGATGGAGAAGGGAGAGAGAGAGAGAGAGAGAGAGAGAGAGAGAGATGAGGGAGTGACAAGGAAAATGGAGAGAGAAGGGAGAGTGAGAGAGAAGGGAGAGGGAGAGAGGAGAGAGAAGGGAGAGAGAGAAGAGAGAGGGAGAGACAGAGAGAAGGAAGAGGGTGAGAGAGAAAGGAATGGTTGAGAGAGAGAAGGAGAGGGAGAGGGAATGACGAGGGAGTTATATAAGGGAGAGGGAGAGAGAAGGGAGGGGAGAGAGAGAAGGGAGTGGAGAGAGAGAGAAGGGAGAGGGAGAGCGAAGGAAAGGGTAGGGGAAAGGAAAAGGAGAGAATGGAGAGATAAGGAAAAGGGAGATAGCATGGAAAAGGAGAGAGACGGAAGAAGGAGAGAGAAGGAAGAGGGAGAGAGAAGGGGATAGGGAGAGAGAAGGGAGAGAAAGGCAAGAGGGATAGAGAAGGGAGTGAGAAAAGGGAGAGAGAAAGAAAAGGAGAGAGAAGGGAAAAGGAGAGAGAAGGAAAAGGGAGAGAGAAGGAAAAGGGAGAGAGAAGGAAAGGGAGAGGGAAGGAAAAGGGAGAGAGAATGGAGAGACAAGGGAGAGGAGAGACAAGGAAAGGGAGAGAGAAGGGATAGGGAGAGAGAAGGGAGAGGGAGAGAGGAGGGGGTGACAAGGGAGAGAGGAGGGAGAGAGAAGGGAGAGGGAGAGAGAAGGAAAAGGGAGAGCGGAAAGGAAAAGGGAGAGAGAATGGAAAGGAGAGAGAAGGAAGATGGAGAGAGAAGGAAGATGGAGAGAGAAGGAAGATGGAGAGAGAAGGAAGAGGGGAGAGAGAATGGAGAGACAAGGGAGAGGTAGAAACAAGGCAGAGGGAGCGACAAGGGATAGGGAGAGAGAAGGAAGAGGGAGAGAGAAAAGGATAGGGAGAGAGAGAAGGGATACGGAGAGAGAGAAGGGATACGGAGAGAGAGAAGGGATACGGAGAGAGAGAAGGTAGATGTAGAGAGAAGGGAGATGGAGAAAGAAGGAAGATGAGAAGGGGAGAGAGAGAAGGGAGAGGGAGAGAGAGAGGTAGAGGGAATGACGAGGGAGTTATAAGGGAGAGGGAGAGAGAAGGGAGGGGGGAGAGAGAGAGAAGGGAGTGGAGAGAGAGAGAAGGGAGAGGGAGAGCGAAGGAAAGGGGAGGGGAAAGGAAAAGGGAGAGAATGGAGAGATAAGGAAAAGGGAGAGAGCATGGAGAGGGAGAGAGAAGGGAGAGGGAGAGAGGAGAGAGAGAAGGGAGAGTGAGAGAAGGGAGAGGGAGAGACAGAGAGAAGGAAGAGGGTGAGAGAGAAGGGAAAGGGAGAGAGAGAGAGAAGGGAGAGGGAGAGAGAGAAGGGATAGGGAGAGAGAGAAGTGATAGGAGAGAGAGAAGGGATACGGAGAGAGAGAAGGTAGATGTAGAGAGAAGGGAGATGGAGAAAGAAGGAAGATGGAGAAGGGAGAGAGAGAGAAGGGAGAGAGAGAGAGAGTGATGAGGGAGTGACAAGGAAAAGGAGAGAGAAGGAGAGGGAGAGAGAAGGGAGAGGGAGAGGAGAGAGAGAAGGGAGAGAGAGAAGGAGAGGGAGAGGGAGAGAGAAGGAAGAGGGTGAGAGAGAAGGGAAAGGGAGAGAGAGAAGGGAGAGGGAATGACGAGGGAGTTATAAGGGAGAGGGAGAGAGAAGGGAGGGGGAGAGAGAGAGAAGGGAGAGGGAGAGGTTTCAAACCACAGAAACATTAACATTCACAGTATTTACAATCCTTACAGAACTCTTATGGAGACAATAAAGGGGGTAGGTGCTCTGGGGAATTTCATACACAAGAGCCCCACAAACAGGGCTGGTAGAGCCCCACAAACAGGGCTGGTTGATGATAAACCAATGAATACCATATTTAAAACCACATAAACATTACAAGTTACAGTACTTACAATCTTTATCAGTACCCTTGTAGACAATAAATGTGGATATATACACACACACACACACACACACACACATTACAGTATGTGGGTGTGTATGTGTACATTATCTCTAGGGGTAGGTGCTATGGACTATTTCATACACAAGAGCCACCCACAACCAGGGCTGGTTGATGATAAACCAATGAATACCATATTTCTAACCGCATAAACATTACAAGTTACAGTACTTACAATCTTTATCAGAACTCTTATAGTCAATAAATGTGGATATGGAGAAGGAAGAGAGAAAGAAAAGGGAGAGAGAAGGGAAAGGGAGAGAGAAGGAAAAGGGAGAGAGAAGGAAAGGGAGAAAAAAGGAAAAGGGAGAGAGAAGGAAAGGGAAGAGAGAATGGAGAGACAAGGGAGAGGGAGAGACAAGGAAAGGGAGAGAGAAGGGATAGGGAGAGAGAAGGGAGAGGGAGAGAGAATGGAGTGACAAGGGAGAGAGAAGGGAGAGAGAAGGGAGAGAAGGAAAAGGGAGGGGAAAGGAGAAGGGAGAGAGAATGGAAAGGGAGAGAGAAGGAAGAGGGAGAGGGAAGGAAGATGGAGAGAGAAGGAAGATGGAGAGAGAAGGAAGAGGGAGAGAGGAGGAAGAGGGAGAGAGAAGGGAGAGACAAGGGAGAGGTAGAAACAAGGGAGAGGGAGTGACAAGGGATAGGGAGAGAGAAGGAAGAGGGAGAGAGAGATGGGAGAGAGAGAGAGAAGGGAGAGAAAGAGAGTGATGAGGGAGTGACAAGGAAAAGGGAGAGAGGAGGGAGAGGGAGAGAGAAGGGAGAGGGAGAGAGGAGAGAGAGAAGGGAGAGAGAGAGAAGGGAGAGGGATAGACAGAGAGAAGGAAGAGGGTGAGAGAGAAGGAAAAGGGAGAGAGAGAGAAGGGAGAGGGAGAGAGAGAGAAGGGAGAGGGAGAGAGAGAGAGTAGAGGGAATGATGAGGGAGTTATAAGGGAGAGGGAGAGAGAAGGGAGGGAGAGAGAGAGAGAAGGGAGTGGAGAGAGAGAGAAGGGAGAGGGAAAGCAAAGGAAAGGGGAGGGGAAAGGAAAAGGGAGAGAATGGAGAGACAAGGAAAAGGGAGAGAGAAGGAAGAGGGAGAGAGAAGGAAGAGGGAGAGAGAAGGGATAGGGAGAGAGAAGGAAAGGGAGAGAGAAGGAAAAGGGAGAGAGAAGGAAAAGGGAGAGAGAATGGAGAGACAAGGGAGAGGGAGAGACAAGGAAAGGGAGAGAGAAGGGATAGGGAGAGAGAAGGGAGAGGGGGAGAGAGGAGGGGGTGACAAGGGAGAGAGGAGGGAGAGAGAAGGGAGAGGGAGAGAGAAGGAAAAGGGAGGGGAAAGGAAAAGGGAGGGGAAAGGAAAAGGGAGAGAGAATGGAAAGGGAGAGAGAAGGAAGAGGGAGGGAGAAGGAAGATGGAGAGAGAAGGAAGATGGAGAGAGAAGGAAGATGGAGAGAGAAGGAAGATGGAGAGAGAAGGAAGAGGGAGAGAGAAGGAAGAGGGAGAGAGAATGGAGAGACAAGGGAGAGGTAGAAACAAGGGAGAGGGAGCGACAAGGGATAGGGAGAGAGAAGGAAGAGGGAGAGAGAGAAGGAAGAGGGAGAGAAAGAAGGAAGAGGGAGAGAAAGAAGGAAGAGGGAGAGAGAGAAGGGATAGGGAGACAGAGAAGGTAGATGTAGAGAGAAGGTAGATGTAGAGAGAAGGGAGATGGAGAAGAAGGAAGATGGAGAAGGGAGAGAGAGAGAGAGAGAGAGAGAGGAGAGAAGAGAGAGAGAGAGAGAGAGAGAGAGAGAGAAGGGAGAGAGAGTGATGAGGGAGTGACAAGGAAAAGGGAGAGAGAAGGGAGAGGGAGAGAGAAGGGAGAGGGAGAGAGGAGAGAGAAGGGAGAGAGAGAGAAGAGAGAGGGAGAGACAGAGAGAAGGAAGAGGGTGAGAGAGAAAGGAATGGTTGAGAGAGAGAAGGGAGAGGGAGAGGGAATGATGAGGGAGTTATAAGGGAGAGGGAGAGAGAAGGGAGGGGGAGATAGAGATGGGAGTGGAGAGAGAGAGAAGGGAGAGGGAGAGCGAAGGAAAGGGAAGGGGAAAGGAAAAGGGAGAGAATGGAGAGATAAGGAAAAGGGAGAGAGCATGGAAAGGGAGAGAGACGGAAGAGGGAGAGAGAAGGAAGAGGGAGAGAGAAGGGATAGGGAGAGAGAAGGGAGAGAAAGGCAGAGGGATAGAGAAGGGAGTGAGAAAAGGGAGAGAGAAAGAAAAGGGAGAGAGAAGGAAAAGGGAGAGAGAAGGAAAAGGGAGAGAGAATGGAGAGACAAGGGAGAGGAGAGACAAGGAAAGGGAGAGAGAAGGGGGATAGGGAGAGAGAAGGGAGAGGGAGAGAGGAGGGGGTGACAAGGGAGAGAGGAGGGAGAGAGAAGGGAGAGGGAGAGAGAAGGAAAGGGGAGCGGAAAGGAAAAGAGAGAGAGAAGGAAGAGGGAGAGAGAAGGAAGAGGGAGAGAGAAGGAAGAGGGAGAGAGAAGGAAGATGGAGAGAGAAGGAAGATGGAGAGAGAAGGAAGATGGAGAGAGAAGGAAGATGGAGAGAGAAGGAAGAGGGAGAGGGAAGGAAGAGGGAGAGAGAATGGAGAGACAAGGGAGAGGTAGAAACAAGGCAGAGGGAGCGACAAGGGATAGGGAGAGAGAAGGAAGAGGGAGAGAGAAAAGGGATAGGGAGAGAGAGAAGGGATAGGGAGAGAGAGAAGGGATACGGAGAGAGAGAAGGGATACGGAGAGAGAGAAGGTAGATGTAGAGAGAAGGGAGATGGAGAAAGAAGGAAGATGGAGAAGGGAGAGAGAGAGAAGGGAGAGAGAGAGAGAGAGAGAGAGAAGGGAGAGAGAGAGTGATGAGGGAGTGACAAGGAAAAGGGAGAGAGGAGGGAGAGGGAGAGAGAAGGGAGAGGGAGAGAGGAGAGAGAGAGAAGGGAGAGAGAGAGAAGGGAGAGGGATAGACAGAGAGAAGGAAGAGGGTGAGAGAGAATGGAGAGACAAGGGAGAGGTAGAAACAAGGGAGAGGGAGTGACAAGGGATAGGGAGAGAGAAGGAAGAGGGAGAGAGAAAAGGGAGAGAGAGAGAGAGAAGGGAGAGAAAGAGAGTGATGAGGGAGTGACAAGGAAAAGGGAGAGAGGAGGGAGAGGGAGAGAGAAGGGAGAGGGAGAGAGGAGAGAGAGAAGGGAGAGAGAGAGAAGGGAGAGGGATAGACAGAGATAAGGAAGAGGGTGAGAGAGAAGGGAAAGGGAGAGAGAGAGAAGGGAGAGGGAGAGAGAGAGAGTAGAGGGAATGATGAGGGAGTTATAAGGGAGAGAGAGAGAGAAGGGAGGGAGAGAGAGAGAGAGAGAGAGAGAGAGAGAGAGAGAGAGAGAGAGAGAGAGAGAGAGAGAGAAGGGAGTGGAGAGAGAGAGAAGGGAGAGGGAAAGCAAAGGAAAGGGGAGGGGAAAGGAAAAGGGAGAGAATGGAGAGACAAGGAAAAGGGAGAGAGAGAGATTGGAAAGGAGAGAGAAGGAAGAGGGAGAGAGAAGGAAGAGGGAGAGAGAAGGAAGATTTAGAGAGAAGGAAGATGGAGAGAGAAGGAAGATGGGGAGAGAAGGAAGAGGGAGAGGGAAGGAAGAGGGAGAGAGAATGGAGAGACAAGGGAGAGGTAGAAACAAGGGAGAGGGAGCGACAAGGGATAGGAAGAGAGAAGGAAGAGGGAGAGAGAAAAGGGATAGGGAGAGAGAGAAGGGATAGGGAGAGAGAGAAGGGATACGGAGAGAGAGAAGGGATACGGAGAGAGAGAAGGTAGATGTAGAGAGAAGGGAGATGGAGAAAGAAGGAAGATGGAGAAGGGAGAGAGAGAGAAGGGAGAGAGAGAGAGAGAGAGAAGGGAGAGAGAGTGATGAGGGGAGTGACAAGGAAAAGGGAGAGAGAAGGGAGAGGGAGAGAGAAGGGAGAGGGAGAGAGGAGAGAGAGAAGGGAGAGAGAGAGAAGGGAGAGGGAGAGGGAGAGAGAAGGAAGAGGGTGAGAGAGAAGGGAAAGGGAGAGAGAGAGAAGGGAGAGGGAATGACGAGGGAGTTATAAGGGAGAGGGAGAGAGAAGGGAGGGGGAGAGAGAGAGAATGGAGAGGGAGAGAGAGAGAGAAGGGAGAGGGAGAGACAGAGAGAAGGAAGAGGGTGAGAGAGAAAGGAATGGTTGAGAGAGAGAAGGGAGAGGGAGAGGGAATGATGAGGGAGTTATAAGGGAGAGGGAGAGAGAAGGGAGGGGGAGATAGAGATGGGAGTGGAGAGAGAGAGAAGGGAGAGGGAGAGCAAAGGAAAGGGAAGGGGAAAGGAAAAGGGAGAGAATGGAGAGATAAGGAAAAGGGAGAGAGCATGGAAAGGGAGAGAGACGGAAGAGGGAGAGAGAAGGAAGAGGGAGAGAGAAGGGATAGGGAGAGAGAAGGGAGAGAAAGGCAGAGGGATAGAGACGGGAGTGAGAAAAGGGAGAGAGAAAGAAAAGGGAGAGAGAAGGAAAAGGAGAGAGAAGGAAAAGGGAGAGAGAAGGAAAAGGGAGAGAGAAGGAAAAGGGAGAGAGAATGGAGAGACAAGGGAGAGGGAGAGACAAGGAAAGGGAGAGAGAAGGGATAGGGAGAGAGAAGGGAGAGGGAGAGAGGAGGGGGTGACAAGGGAGAGAGGAGGGAGAGAGAAGGGAGAGGGAGAGAGAAGGAAAGGGGAGCGGAAAGGAAAAGAGAGAGAGAATGGAAAGGGAGAGAGAAGGAAGAGGGAGAGAGAAGGAAGAGGGAGAGAGAAGGAAGAGGGAGAGAGAAGGAAGATGGAGAGAGAAGGAAGATGGAGAGAGAAGGAAGATGGAGAGAGAAGGAAGAGGGAGAGGGAAGGAAGAGGGAGAGAGAATGGAGAGACAAGGGAGAGGTAGAAACAAGGCAGAGGGAGCGACAAGGGATAGGGAGAGAGAAGGAAGAGGGAGAGAGAAAAGGGATAGGGAGAGAGAGAAGGGATAGGGAGAGAGAGAAGGGATACGGAGAGAGAGAAGGGATACGGAGAGAGAGAAGGTAGATGTAGAGAGAAGGGAG
This sequence comes from Ascaphus truei, assembly GCF_040206685.1. Taxonomy (NCBI): domain Eukaryota; kingdom Metazoa; phylum Chordata; class Amphibia; order Anura; family Ascaphidae; genus Ascaphus; species Ascaphus truei. The sequence goes on from NW_027456936.1 coordinate 114,191, forward strand.
ATGGAGAAAGAAGGAAGATGGAGAAGGGAGAGAGAGAGAAGGGAGAGAGAGAGAGAGAGAGAAGGGAGAGAGAGAGTGATGAGGGAGTGACAAGGAAAAGGGAGAGAGGAGGGAGAGGGAGAGAGAAGGGAGAGGGAGAGAGGAGAGAGAGAAGGGAGAGAGAGAGAAGGGAGAGGGATAGACAGAGAGAAGGAAGAGGGTGAGAGAGAATGGAGAGACAAGGAGGTAGAAACAAGGGAGAGGGAGTGACAAGGGATAGGGAGAGAGAAGGAAGAGGGAGAGAGAGAGAGAAGGAAGAGGGTGAGAGAGAAAGGAATGGTTGAGAGAGAGAAGGGAGAGGGAGAGGGAATGATGAGGGAGTTATAAGGGAGAGGGAGAGAGAAGGGAGGGGAGATAGAGATGGGAGTGGAGAGAGAGAGAAGGGAGAGGGAGAGCGAAGGAAAGGGAAGGGGAAAGGAAAAGGGAGAGAATGGAGAGATAAGGAAAAGGGAGAGAGCATGGAAAGGGAGAGAGACGGAAGAGGGAGAGAGAAGGAAGAGGGAGAGAGAAGGGATAGGAGAGAGAAGGGAGAGAAAGGCAGAGGGATAGAGAAGGGAGTGAGAAAAGGGAGAGAGAAAGAAAAGGGAGAGAGAAGGGAAAAGGAGAGAGAAGGAAAAGGGAGAGAGAAGGAAAAGGGAGAGAGAAGGAAAGGGAGAGAGAATGGAGAGACAAGGGAGAGGGAGAGACAAGGAAAGGGAGAGAGAAGGGATAGGGAGAGAGAAGGGAGAGGGAGAGAGGAGGGGGTGACAAGGGAGAGAGGAGGGAGAGAGAAGGGAGAGGGAGAGAGAAGGAAAGGGGAGCGGAAAGGAAAAGAGAGAGAGAATGGAAAGGGAGAGAGAAGGAAGAGGGAGAGAGAAGGAAGAGGGAGAGAGAAGGAAGAGGGAGAGAGAAGGAAGATGGAGAGAGAGGAAGATGGAGAGAGAAGGAAGATGGAGAGAGAAGGAAGAGGGAGAGGGAAGGAAGAGGGAGAGAGAATGGAGAGACAAGGGAGAGGTAGAAACAAGGCAGAGGGAGCGACAAGGGATAGGAGAGAGAAGGAAGAGGGAGAGAGAAAAGGGATAGGGAGAGAGAGAAGGGATAGGGAGAGAGAGAAGGGATACGGAGAGAGAGAAGGGATACGGAGAGAGAGAAGTAGATGTAGAGAGAAGGGAGATGGAGAAAGAAGGAAGATGGAGAAGGGAGAGAGAGAGAAGGGAGAGAGAGAGAGAGAGAGAGAGAAGGGAGAGAGAGAGTGATGAGGGAGTGACAAGGAAAAGGGAGAGAGGAGGAGAGGGAGAGAGAAGGAGAGGGAGAGAGGAGAGAGAGAAGGGAGAGAGAGAGAAGGGAGAGGGATAGACAGAGAGAAGGAAGAGGGTGAGAGAGAATGAGAGACAAGGGAGAGGTAGAAACAAGGGAGAGGGAGTGACAAGGGATAGGAGAGAGAAGGAAGAGGGAGAGAGAAAAGGGAGAGAGAGAGAGAGAAGGGAGAGAAAGAGAGTGATGAGGGAGTGACAAGGAAAAGGGAGAGAGGAGGGAGAGGGAGAGAGAAGGGAGAGGAGAGAGGAGAGAGAGAAGGGAGAGAGAGAGAAGGGAGAGGGATAGACAGAGATAAGGAAGAGGGTGAGAGAGAAGGGAAAGGAGAGAGAGAGAAGGGAGAGGGAGAGAGAGAGAGTAGAGGGAATGATGAGGGAGTTATAAGGGAGAGGGAGAGAGAAGGGAGGGGAGATAGAGATGGGAGTGGAGAGAGAGAGAAGGGAGAGGGAGAGCAAAGGAAAGGGAAGGGGAAAGGAAAAGGGAGAGAATGGAGAGATAAGGAAAAGGGAGAGAGCATGGAAAGGGAGAGAGACGGAAGAGGGAGAGAGAAGGAAGAGGGAGAGAGAAGGGATAGGGAGAGAGAAGGGAGAGAAAGGCAGAGGGATAGAGAAGGGAGTGAGAAAAGGGAGAGAGAAAGAAAAGGGAGAGAGAAGGGAAAAGGAGAGAGAAGGAAAAGGGAGAGAGAAGGAAAAGGGAGAGAGAAGGAAAAGGGAGAGAGAATGGAGAGACAAGGGAGAGGGAGAGACAAGGAAAGGGAGAGAGAAGGGATAGGGAGAGAGAAGGGAGAGGGAGAGAGGAGGGGGTGACAAGGGAGAGAGGAGGGAGAGAGAAGGGAGAGGGAGAGAGAAGGAAAGGGGAGCGGAAAGGAAAAGAGAGAGAGAATGGAAAGGGAGAGAGAAGGAAGAGGGAGAGAGAAGGAAGAGGGAGAGAGAAGGAAGAGGGAGAGAGAAGGAAGATGGAGAGAGAAGGAAGATGGAGAGAGAAGGAAGATGGAGAGAGAAGGAAGAGGGAGAGGGAAGGAAGAGGGAGAGAGAATGGAGAGACAAGGGAGAGGTAGAAACAAGGCAGAGGGAGCGACAAGGGATAGGGAGAGAGAAGGAAGAGGGAGAGAGAAAAGGGATAGGGAGAGAGAGAAGGGATAGGGAGAGAGAGAAGGGATACGGAGAGAGAGAAGGGATACGGAGAGAGAGAAGGTAGATGTAGAGAGAAGGGAGATGGAGAAAGAAGGAAGATGGAGAAGGGAGAGAGAGAGAAGGGAGAGAGAGAGAGAGAGAGAGAGAAGGGAGAGAGAGAGTGATGAGGGAGTGACAAGGAAAAGGGAGAGAGGAGGGAGAGGGAGAGAGAAGGGAGAGGGAGAGAGGAGAGAGAGAAGGGAGAGAGAGAGAAGGGAGAGGGATAGACAGAGAGAAGGAAGAGGGTGAGAGAGAATGGAGAGACAAGGGAGAGGTAGAAACAAGGGAGAGGGAGTGACAAGGGATAGGGAGAGAGAAGGAAGAGGGAGAGAGAGAGAGAAGGAAGAGGGTGAGAGAGAAAGGAATGGTTGAGAGAGAGAAGGGAGAGGGAGAGGGAATGATGAGGGAGTTATAAGGGAGAGGGAGAGAGAAGGGAGGGGGAGATAGAGATGGGAGTGGAGAGAGAGAGAAGGGAGAGGGAGAGCGAAGGAAAGGGAAGGGGAAAGGAAAAGGGAGAGAATGGAGAGATAAGGAAAAGGGAGAGAGCATGGAAAGGGAGAGAGACGGAAGAGGGAGAGAGAAGGAAGAGGGAGAGAGAAGGGATAGGGAGAGAGAAGGGAGAGAAAGGCAGAGGGATAGAGAAGGGAGTGAGAAAAGGGAGAGAGAAAGAAAAGGGAGAGAGAAGGGAAAAGGAGAGAGAAGGAAAAGGGAGAGAGAAGGAAAAGGGAGAGAGAAGGAAAAGGGAGAGAGAATGGAGAGACAAGGGAGAGGGAGAGACAAGGAAAGGGAGAGAGAAGGGATAGGGAGAGAGAAGGGAGAGGGAGAGAGGAGGGGGTGACAAGGGAGAGAGGAGGGAGAGAGAAGGGAGAGGGAGAGAGAAGGAAAGGGGAGCGGAAAGGAAAAGAGAGAGAGAATGGAAAGGGAGAGAGAAGGAAGAGGGAGAGAGAAGGAAGAGGGAGAGAGAAGGAAGAGGGAGAGAGAAGGAAGATGGAGAGAGAAGGAAGATGGAGAGAGAAGGAAGATGGAGAGAGAAGGAAGAGGGAGAGGGAAGGAAGAGGGAGAGAGAATGGAGAGACAAGGGAGAGGTAGAAACAAGGCAGAGGGAGCGACAAGGGATAGGGAGAGAGAAGGAAGAGGGAGAGAGAAAAGGGATAGGGAGAGAGAGAAGGGATAGGGAGAGAGAGAAGGGATACGGAGAGAGAGAAGGGATACGGAGAGAGAGAAGGTAGATGTAGAGAGAAGGGAGATGGAGAAAGAAGGAAGATGGAGAAGGGAGAGAGAGAGAAGGGAGAGAGAGAGAGAGAGAGAGAGAAGGGAGAGAGAGAGTGATGAGGGAGTGACAAGGAAAAGGGAGAGAGGAGGGAGAGGGAGAGAGAAGGGAGAGGGAGAGAGGAGAGAGAGAAGGGAGAGAGAGAGAAGGGAGAGGGATAGACAGAGAGAAGGAAGAGGGTGAGAGAGAATGGAGAGACAAGGGAGAGGTAGAAACAAGGGAGAGGGAGTGACAAGGGATAGGGAGAGAGAAGGAAGAGGGAGAGAGAAAAGGGAGAGAGAGAGAGAGAAGGGAGAGAAAGAGAGTGATGAGGGAGTGACAAGGAAAAGGGAGAGAGGAGGGAGAGGGAGAGAGAAGGGAGAGGGAGAGAGGAGAGAGAGAAGGGAGAGAGAGAGAAGGGAGAGGGATAGACAGAGATAAGGAAGAGGGTGAGAGAGAAGGGAAAGGGAGAGAGAGAGAAGGGAGAGGGAGAGAGAGAGAGTAGAGGGAATGATGAGGGAGTTATAAGGGAGAGAGAGAGAGAAGGGAGGGAGAGAGAGAGAGAGAGAGAGAGAGAGAGAGAGAAGGGAGTGGAGAGAGAGAGAAGGGAGAGGGAAAGCAAAGGAAAGGGGAGGGGAAAGGAAAAGGGAGAGAATGGAGAGACAAGGAAAAGGGAGAGAGATTGGAAAGGGAGAGAGAAGGAAGAGGGAGAGAGAAGGAAGAGGGAGAGAGAAGGAAGATTTAGAGAGAAGGAAGATGGAGAGAGAAGGAAGATGGGGAGAGAAGGAAGAGGGAGAGGGAAGGAAGAGGGAGAGAGAATGGAGAGACAAGGGAGAGGTAGAAACAAGGGAGAGGGAGCGACAAGGGATAGGAAGAGAGAAGGAAGAGGGAGAGAGAAAAGGGATAGGGAGAGAGAGAAGGGATAGGGAGAGAGAGAAGGGATACGGAGAGAGAGAAGGGATACGGAGAGAGAGAAGGTAGATGTAGAGAGAAGGGAGATGGAGAAAGAAGGAAGATGGAGAAGGGAGAGAGAGAGAAGGGAGAGAGAGAGAGAGAGAGAGAAGGGAGAGAGAGTGATGAGGGAGTGACAAGGAAAAGGGAGAGAGAAGGGAGAGGGAGAGAGAAGGGAGAGGGAGAGAGGAGAGAGAGAAGGGAGAGAGAGAGAAGGGAGAGGGAGAGGGAGAGAGAAGGAAGAGGGTGAGAGAGAAGGGAAAGGGAGAGAGAGAGAAGGGAGAGGGAATGACGAGGGAGTTATAAGGGAGAGGGAGAGAGAAGGGAGGGGGAGAGAGAGAGAATGGAGAGGGAGAGAGAGAGAGAAGGGAGAGGGAGAGAGAGAGAAGGGAGAGGGAGAGGTTGAGAAGGGAGAGAGAGAGAAGGGAAAGGGAGAGAGAGAAGGGAGGTCAGGTGTTCAGGATATCCAAGCTTCAACACAGATGCTTTAATCAGTCCCTGCTTCAGCACAGGTGGCTCAATCAGGGTCTCTGTCTTCAAACAAGCCTCTGTTTGAGCCACTTGTGCTGAAGCTGTAAAATTGTGCTGAAGCTGTAAAATCCTGAAATTCAGACCAGTTTGGGGGATTAAGGACTTGAGTTGAGCAGCCATGTGTTCAAATTTTATGATACCTATTATTTACATTTGCATCTAGAGTGCTCTTTAGAAGCGGTTTGTCTCACTTAAGAGTGATTAGAATAGGCCGCAAAATCTTTTGCTGTGTACAGGAAAAAAGAGGCATAACAAACCAAGGCTGCCATCTCTTTATATCACAAGGTTACTCAGCAAACATAACAGAAAAACACAGAGAATACACAGAACAATGCAAAGAGCCACCCACATACAGAACTGGTTGATGATAAACCAATGAATACCAAATTTCAAACCACAGAAACATTAACATTCACAGTATTTACAATCTTTAACAGAACTCTTATGGAGACAATAAAGGGGGTAGGTGCTCTGGGGAATTTCATACACATGAGCCCCACAAACAGGGCTGGTTGATGATAAACCAATGAATACCATATTTAAAACCACATAAACATTACAAGTTACAGTACTTACAATCTTTATCAGAACTCATAGTCAATAAATGTGGATATGGAGAAGGGAGAGAGAAAGAAAAGGGAGAGAGAAGGGAAAGGGAGAGAGAAGGAAAGGGGAGAGAGAAGGAAAGGGGAGAGAGAAGGAAAGGGAGATAGAAGGAAAAGGGAGAGAGAAGGAAAAGGAAGAGAGAATGGAGAGACAAGGGAGAGGTAGAAACAAGGGAGAGGGAGCGACAAGGAAAGGGAGAGAGAAGGGATAGGGAGAGAGAAGGGAGAGGGAGAGAGAATGGAGTGACACGGGAGAGAGGAGGGAGAGAGAAGGGAGAGAGAAGGAGAGAGAAGGAAAAGGGAGGGGAAAGGAAAAGGGAGAGAGAAGGAAGAGGGAGAGAGAAGGAAGAGGGAGAGAGAAGGAAGAGGGAGAGAGAAGGAAGAGGGAGAGAGAAGGAAGAGGGAGAGAGAAGGAAGAGGGAGAGAGAATGGAGAGACAAGGGAGAGGTAGAAACAAGGGAGAGTGAGCGACAAGGGATAGGGAGAGAGAAGGAAGAGGGAGAGAGAGAAGGGAGAGAGAGAGAGAAGGGAGAGAAAGAGAGTGATGAGGGAGTGACAAGGAAAAGGGAGAGAGAAGGGAGAGGGAGAGAGAAGGGAGAAGGAGAGAGGAGAGAGAGAAGTGAGAGAGAGAGAAGGGAGAGGGAGAGACAGACAGAAGGAAGAGGGTGAGAGAGAAGGGAAAGGGAGAGAGAGAGAAGGGAGAGGGAGAGAGAGAGGTAGAGGGAATGATGAGGGAGTTATAAGGGAGAGGGAGAGAGAAGGGAGGGGGAGAGAGAGAGAGAAGGGAGTGGAGAGAGAGAGAAGGGAGAGGGAGAGCGAAGGAAAGGGGAGGGGAAAGGAAAAGGGAGAGAATGGAGAGACAAGGAAAAGGGAGAGAGATTGGAAAGGGAGAGAGAAGGAAGAGGGAGAGAGAAGGAAGAGGGAGAGAGAAGGAAAAGGGAGAGAGAAGGGATAGGGAGAGAGAAGGGAGAGAGAAGGCAGAGGGATAGAGAAGGGAGTGAGAAAAGGGAGAGAGAAGGGAGAGAGAAAGGAGAGAGAAAGAAAAGGGAGAGAGAAAGAAAAGGGAGAGAGAAGGAAAGGGAGAGAGAAGGAAAAGGGAGAGAGAACGAAAGGGAGAGAGAATGGAGAGACAAGGGAGAGGGAGAGACAAGGAAAGGGAGAGAGAAGGGATAGGGAGAGAGAAGGGGGTGACAAGGAAGAGAGGAGGGAGAGAGAAGGGAGAGGGAGAGAGAAGGAAAAGGGAGGGGAAAGGAAAAGGGAGAGAGAATGGAAAGGGAGAGAGAAGGAAGAGGGAGAGAGAAGGAAGATAAAGAGAGAAGGAAGAGGGAGAGAGAAGGAAGAGGGAGAGAGAAGGAAGAGGGAGAGAGAAGGAAGAGGGAGAGAGAAGGAAGAGGGAGAGAGAAGGAAGAGGGAGAGAGAAGGAAGAGGGAGAGAGAATGGAGAGACAAGGGAGAGGTAGAAACAAGGGAGAGGGAGCGACAAGGGATAGGGAGAGAGAAGGAAGAGGGAGAGAGAGAAGGGATAGGGAGAGAGAGAAGGGATAGGGAGAGAGAGAAGGGATACGGAGAGAGAGAAGGTAGATGTAGAGAGAAGGGAGATGGAGAAGAAGGAAGATGGAGAAGGGAGAGAGAGAGAGAGAGAGAGAGAGAGAGAGAGAGAGAGAGAGAAGGGAGAGAGAGAGAGTGATGAGGGAGTGACAAGGAAAAGGGAGAGAGAAGGGAGAGGGAGAGAGAAGGGAGAGGGAGAGAGGAGAGGGAGAGAGGAGAGAGAAGGGCGAGAGAGAGAAGAGAGAGGGAGAGACAGAGAGAAGGAAGAGGGTGAGAGAGAAAGGAATGGTTGAGAGAGAGAAGGGAGAGGGAGAGGGAATGACGAGGGAGTTATAAGGGAGAGGGAGAGAGAAGGGAGGGGGAGAGAGAGAAGGGAGAGGGAGAGAGAGAGAGAAGGGAGAGGGAGAGGTTGAGAATGGAAAGAGAGAGAAGGGAAAGGGAGAGAGAGAAGGGAGGTCAGGTGTTCAGGATATCCAAGCTTCAACACAGATGCTTTAATCAGTCCCTGCTTCAGCACAGGTGGCTCAATCAGGGTCTCTGTCTTCAAACAAGCCTCTGTTTGAGCCACTTGTGCTGAAGCTGGAAAATCCTGAAATTCAGACATGTTTCGTGGCTTAAGGACTTGAGTTGAGCAGCCATTTGTTCAAATTCTATTATACTTTTTATTTACATTTGCATCTAGAGTACTCTTTAGAAGCGGTTTGTCTCACTTAAGAGTGGCTAGGATAGGCCGCAAAAGCCATTGAGGTTTACAGGGAAAAAAAGAGGCATAACAAACTAAGGCTGCCATCTCTTTATATCACAAGGTTACTCAGCAAACTTAACAGAAAAAACACAGAGAATACACAGAACTATGCAAAGAGCCACCCACAAACAGGGCTGGTTGATGATAAACCAATGAATACCATATTTCAAACCAAAGAAAAATTAACATGTACAGTATTTAAAGTACGTGAATGTGACCGCAATCACCGTTATGAATAGGTATATAGAATCAAACGACAGGTGCTCAAGGGGTATAGATATAATGTTTATCAGAGTTGATCAAAAAAGATTTGATCAGAAGAGTTCCCCTTATATACAGCACTCTATTGTCATTCGTATGGTAAAGGTAGACAACAATTGGTCTTGCAGTATATTACTGCAGATCTGTCAGGTTGGCCAGAATCACTGCGGATATCAGAAAATAATAAAATTTTATTAATTCTACATAGATAATTAAAAACACATATACATGATTAAAAATCCCTTTTTGTGGCTGATATGTAAATAGGATGAGGATTATTTGGATCTATTGCCATATATCATCATATCATGACTCTCAGAGTAATAACAGCAGGTCTGTAATTGATTTGTATGTGGCTAGCTAGCAAACAAATTGGTCTTGCCGTATATTACTGCAGATCTGTCAGGTTGGCCAGAATCACTGCGGATATCAGAAAATAATAAAATTTTATTAATTCTACATAGATAATTAAAAACACATATACATGATTAAAAATCCCTTTTTGTGGCTGATATGTAAATAGGATGAGGATTATTTGGATCTATTGCCATATATCATCATATCATGACTCTCAGAGTAATAACAGCAGGTCTGTAATTGATTTGTATGTGGCTAGCTAGCAAACAAATTGGTCTTGCAGTATATTACTGCAGATCTGTCAGGTTGGCCAGAATCACTGCGGATATCAGAAAATAATAAAATTTTATTAATTCTACATAGATAATTAAAAACACATATACATTATTAAAAATCCCTTTTTGTGGCTGATATGTAAATAGGATGAGGATTATTTGAATCTATTGCCATATATCATCATATCATGACTCTCAGAGTAATAACAGCAGGTCTGTAATTGATTTGCATGTGGCTAGCTAGCAAACAAATTGGTCTTGCAGTATATTACTGCAGATCTGTCAGGTTGGCCAGAATCACTGCGGATATCAGAAAATAATAACATTTTATTAATTCTACATAGATAATTAAAAACACATATACATGATTAAAAATCCCTTTTTGTGGCTGATATGTAAATAGGATGAGGATTATTTGGATCTCTTGCCATATATCATCATATCATGACTCTCAGAGTAATAACAGCAGGTCTGTAATTGATTTGTATGTGGCTAGCTAGCAAACAAATGTTGGCAAAAATCACAGTTTGAGATCATATCATAACTCACAGAGTAATAACAGCAGGTCTGTAAATGTTTTGTATGTTATTAACTCGCAGATAGATACTTGCAAAATTCACCATTCAAACCACAATCACTGTCTAACATATATACTGGTATTGCTGCTCTGAATAGATAATTTACAGGGCAACTCTTCTGATCAAATCTTTTTTGATCAACTGATAAACATTTACAGTATTTACAATCTTTATCAGAACTCTTATAGAGACAATAAAAAGTGGATATATATACACACACACACACACACACACACACACACACACACACACACACACACACACACACACACACACATTACAGTATGTGGGTGTGTATGTGTGTATATTATCTCTAGGGGTAGTTGCTCTGGGCTATTTCATACACAAGAGCCCCACAAACAGGGGTGGTTGAGCCTTTCAGGTACAGACACATCTCAAATAAACACTGATACCTTATGAATATTTCTCTATTAAACAGAAAGTAATCAGCAGCTTTGTGCTTTTTCAGTAACAGACCCTCTTTAATCACAGAAGATTCCCAGAGATAAAAAAAATAAAGCAACTTACTGTATTTGAGACACACACCACTCGGTTAAACACTTTGAATTAAAGCCCAGGCCCATCTGACATCACATGATCAGTGACCAATTAGAGAATTTGTAGCAGACAAAAAAACTACAGTGCCCATGAAGCTTTGCTGCAAACTCATCCTGGAGTTCAAGAGTTTACAATGATTGATGTCTTACAACTGGGAGTGAGACAAATTGTAACAAAAACTAAATGTATCTATTCTGCTTATTGTAATGTCAGTGTGTGTGTCTGAGGTCCAGGGATATGTCATTTAATTGTGTGTGTGTGTGTGTGTGTGTGTATGTATGTGTGTGTGTCATCTTAAATCAATCTATTCTTAACAAATAAAAATATTTTACATGTACTAATTCTCTAATTTCTTTTAATTCACTATGAATTGACTGAATTATTTTAGTATTTTTCTCTCCGCTCTTAATTATTGCTTAATTATATATTTTTTCATGTTTGTGGTTCTGAATCCACACATTAGGAAGTATAGACAGTTGCTTTCTTTCTTTCTTGCTTTCTTGCTCTCTTGCACTCTTGCACTCTTGTGGAGAGGGAGTGGCTCAGTGAGTAAAAGACACTGAGTGGCACTGAGAGTTTGAAGCCTGGGGCCTGGTTCAATTCCTGGTGTCAGATCCTTGTGACCTTGGGCAAGTCACTTTATCTCCCTGTGCCTCAGGCACCAAAAACATAGATTGTAAGCTCCATGGGGCAGGGACCTATATTATATTATTATAAATTATATTATTATATTATTGAGCATTTCCCATTTTAAATGCAAAATTACTAACTAATATGTTTTTCTCCTTGTGCTATGAAATGCCTTATTTGAATCCAAAACTCATTGTATGAGGATAGACGCCATTGATTTTTCTTTCATTATTGCACATATGAATGTACAGCTGCAGCAGCAGCGGCCTTTATTCGAACACTTCACGCTGTGTATACTTCAGAATACCCATGTAGTGGCACGTGATCTCTTCCAACCTTCCCGCCTTATCACCCACTATCACTGCTTACTGAATAGCAGTAGGCATTAAGTGCTTGATAAGTGGCTTATGAACGCTTACTGCATAGGCGTGTGTGTGTGTCTGTGTCTATCTGAGGTACTGAGATACAGTAGGTCATTTAATTGTGTGTGTGCATGTACAAACTAAAAAAAAGTAACAGTGTTATTATAGCAATTACCAGTGTTACAAATATAGAAGTGCAAATAGCTAAAATGTAAGGAATCTACCGTTTTTTTTAAAAAAGGGGGGGACTATTCCATTTTGCATTTCACTTAATGTGACTTATTACCTTGCAATTAGATTTCTAGATATCTCTTGTATTTTCTAGGGTTACTCTTTGGGAGTACACTGGCGACACACTTTATTCGAGCTTGGCTAGCCCCACGAATTCGGGTATACCCGGGTGTATTGAGGTTTGTGACTGTTTTCTGCCCGAGTGCATTGAGTTATTTTCCAGGCAGGGATTGAAGCATTTTATTCCCGCTGGCTGCAATACTGCACAGTATATATATATATACTGCATTACAATTCATGAATTTATGCCATCTGGCAGACACGCGAAGCATTGCAGCCTATTAAATCCTAATCATTATCATTTAACAGATCAGCCGCCCATCAGCCAGGCATGAACCCAGGCTGGGAAGGCAAATGCAACGGGGCTTGTCAGAGGTGAGGAGCGGCGCATTCCAGGTATCTGCCAGGTACATACCGGGTATTTGCTCTAATAAAGTGTGTCGGTGCAGTATGTGTGAGAGCAAGAGACGGGTTGAGTGAAAGAAATAGAGTGGGAGTCAGGGTGAAAAAATGGAGAGAAGGGAAAGTGAGAGAGAAGGGAATGTGAGATAGAAGGGAAAATGAGAGAGAAGGGAGAGGGAGAGAGAAGGGAGAGGGAGAGAGAGCAGAGGTAAAGAGTGGTGTTTAAAGAGGGGGCAGTTTTAGTCGGGGAAGTAAGGCAAGGGTCATATCGAGAGAGATAAAGGGGGAGTGAGTGATAAAGGGAGAGAGAAAGGGGGAGAGAATGAGCTCTTAAAACAGGACTGCTTTAATGTTTTTAAAGCCTAAGAAATCAGATCAACATACACTGAAAATGAAGGATTTTTTAAAACCGATCGAATTGGCAGAACCAGACTGAAACAGCTTCGTACAAAGCCTTTTTAGATACAGATTGGACATGGGAGAAGGGCTTGCAGCATAGCAAACCATGCCAATTCGCATCTAGAGTGCTCTTTCGAAGTGATTTGTCTCACTTCAGAGTTTCTAGACTAGGCCGCAAAATCCTTTACGGTGTACAGGAAAAAAGAGACATAAAATACCAAGTCTATTTCAAAACAATGAATGCAACTTAAAGACTCAACATATCTGGCTGATGAATGCAAGGGTTAAACCTGGGAATACTATATTTTCAGTGTGACATGACCCTATTAAGATGCATTTCTCAAGGTTTACAAGTTACTGTATGGTTATTTTGCTGTTTAAAGTTTTTCTACCTTTTTTTGTTTAATTTCTTGAAATTACCTATGTACTGGTAGGAAGATAAATGTTTGAACAGGGGTTCTCAACTCCAGTACTCAAGCCTGTCCAACAGGTCAGGTTTTCAGGATATCCCACCTTAAGCACATGTGGTTCCATCAGGGGCTCAGTTTTCAACCAAGCCTCTGATTGAGCCAAGATATATGACACATATTACTAATGCAGGAATAAGTCATCAGAAATAGGCCCCTTGTTCAAAACAATATAACCATTTTCTCCTGGGATGTTGGAAGCATTAATATGCCTGATGACGCCATATGCTGGGCACAATGACCGAGATAGCAGCTGAGAGAAAGAGCAGAGAATGTAATAGTGTTTAAAATTGTTTCCCAATAGCTCAGATATAGCGATCAGTGAAAGAACAGTGTCCCATCAGCAGTGGCTGGACTGGATGTCTTGCTCACAAGTGCTATGTAATGTGGAAAAATGTTGCACACCAAAAATCAAAATAAATCTGAGATACTAATACCAGTGGGAGTCCGAGTGAAAAAATGGAGAGAAGGGAGAGTGAGAGAGAAGGGAGCGAGAAGGGAGTGGGAGAGGGAGAAGAGGTAGAGAGAGGTGATTAAAGATTGATTAGTTTGAGTCAGGGGAAGTGGGGCAAGGGTCATATAGAAGGAGATAAAGGGGGAGTGAGTGATAAAGGGAGAGAGAAAAGTTGAGAGATAAAGGGGGAGAGAATGAGCACTAAAAACAGGACTGCTATAACGTCTTGAAAGCCTAAGAAATCAGATCAACATACATAGACCTGAAAATGGAGGATTTTTTAAACCGATCGAATTGGCAGAACCAGACTGAAACAGCTTCTTATCAGCCGTCTACCACTGAGATGTATATTCTTTCAGTGGTAGAGAATGTATCATACCCTCCATTAGCAGTGTCTGATTACAATGGCTGCAGTGAAAGAAGTTAGGGTTAGGGTATCCTGAAAACCTGGCCTGTTTGCGGCTCTCGAGGACTGGAACTGTGCAGGCCTGGCTTACAGCATAGCAAAGTAGGCCAATTCACATAAAGAGAGCTATTTAGAAGTGGTTTGCCTCACTTCAGAGTTACTAGAATAGGCCACAAAATCCTTTGCGGTGTACAGGAAAAAAGAGGCATAACATACCAAGGCTGCCATCTCTTAATATTACAAGGTTACTAGATGCTCTGCAGAATTTTATAAATGCAGTAATTAATTGAAGCCAACTAAAGTGTCACTAATTTTAAATATCTTGGCATTTGGTTTCACTCCCATTTAAAATTTGAGTTGCATATTGATAATCTGACATCCAAAATCATTGCCAAACTGGGTGTACTTTATAGGAACAAATCCTCCCTAGGCCAAGGTGCATGATGGGTTAACTTTTGTATCTTACAGACATGCTTAAATGTAGTTAGTACTGCATTGCTGTGAACAGGACACATAGTGGAAAGTTACCTTAATTAAGAGAAACTCTCCAGAGTTGTATGGGAGTCTCCTGGGCCCTCCCCTAGGTCATGCTTATAGTGCCAGCAACGCGACTGGCGAAGTGACGGGTGACGTCACCTGCGAAAGTTATAATTTAACTTTCGGGGATGTCGCTGGCGACATGGGCATTGATTGGTTCAGAGGCTGTCACATGTGGCGACAGCCTCTGAAAAATCTGATTTCCCCAGCTCCAAATTTTGAGTCGCCAGCGTTACTCCCGTCGCGTCGCACTTACTATAAGCGCTGCCTAACTGGGATGTATACTGAATGCCTGGATGTGTTCTCTGACACATTTGTACAGCAGAGAAATGTGCCAGACTCTCAACTGTGGCAAAGCTGATAGTATACTCAGGACTGCGTGCAGTAAAAATTGATCACATAATAGCAACTATTGGGAGTCCCCTGGTTGTTGATGACATCATGAGCGCTATCCTGAGTGTCATAGAATGCTGAAATATATCCAAAGCTATGTATCCAATAAATTGAGCAGAAAGAGATAGGGGAAACTGTCCAAGCATTGCTGGAGTCAGAGGTAATATGGACCGCAGCCAGTTTGTTCAACTATCTGGGCTGTGGAAATACCAGATGGGTAGTGTAGGGTGGCTGTGCACTGTAGAACCCTAAACACAGTAGTGCCACTGTTGGTCGCTGTCATCGCTGACGTAGTTACTTTGGTGGAACATATGCTGTGAAGTATGTATATACAATTATACCAAGGTACAAAAATAGGAGAATGAGAAAAGGAACATAGAGTAGTACGTCTTTGGCTAAGAGAAGAAGAAACCACTTGATTGTCTCTCTCTCTCTCTCTCTCTCTTTTTAGATATATATATATATATATATATATATATATATATATTTATATTTATTTATAAATAAATATATATATATAAAAAAAGAGAGAGAGAGAGAGAGAGAGAGAGAGATATACTGACTGCACTGCACACAGATAGTGAGTATAACATGACCACACAATTATTACCCTATTTATTATTATCCTCTATCTACTCTATAATTCTTGATGCAATTCCTCAGATATACTACATACATTGTATCATTAATATGTCAGTGAGTTGACTGTATTACCCTGTTAATTTAATGTAATCATGTATGGTTATAACTCTGTTCCCAGGTCATTCTTGAAAATGAGAGGTAACTCTCACTGTATTACTTCCTGGTAAACATTTTATAAATACATAATCTAGTTTTTGTTAAACGAGTATAAATGGCTATTGGATTTCAGAGCGCCCTCCTGGATGCTACAAATGTGGGCGCAATGGTGTCTCACCAGTACACATATAGCAAATAGAAACAAAGAAACACAGAGTTTACAGCAGGTACAACCAAGGAATCCTTTCAGATAAAGGGATTCATCAACTGTAATACTCAATAGGTGGTATATCTCCTGACATGCACATGCGGCCTACACTATCTAGGCCATACGAAACGAACAATGTGCAAAAAGTTTTTAGAACATCGGCGCACTAATGTCAAGGGATTCGTAGTCCTTTCAGTAGCTATCAGGAAGGTGATAAACCAAATCAAGGAATTTTCTGATAAGGGGATATCAAGGGCTCAAGAGCACTATAGTCAGAGATGTACAGCGGTTCCTATGTAAATCTGAAGAGTCATTTAAAATGCATGCCCATTAAGTAATAGATATTGCAAGCTTACAAAAACTGTTGAATACAGGGACACCGATATAATCTAATACAATTAAAATTAGAATTTGAGATTGTATTATGCTTAATGAACCATTTATTGAACAAAACAGCCAGCAAATAAACGAGTGCACAGAGATATCTTCATAAGATCCCCTAATATTCTCTAAGTAGGTGGAGCATTATGAACTTTTCCCACTTTTGTTATATGAAGGGGTGATTAGATTTTCTAGGCCCAACGCCTGGAACAGGTTGAAATGTAACTTACACGAATAGCTTTGGGCAAACCTCAATGAATGAAAAGTGTTATGATATTGCCTAGATTGAATAGGATGCCTACCGAGCAGACATTATGTATTAACATTGTTTCCCATTTTGATTTTATCATTTTATTATTGTTAGAACTTTAATAAAAATTATTTTAACTTTAGTTCCTATATGGATTTCACTAGCACTATAAGTGCTATAATGAAAACACTTGGGTGAAAAAAAGAAAAATACTTTTAACCATTAAGTTTTTTTCTCATTATGGCTTTTTAAAAATATATTCATACCCATAATTACTTGCACTTTTATGTTTATTATTATTCATGTATGTTTAATAAATGGGCATCAAAGTGTCAAGGACCAAATAATACCTCTCTTAAAATGTTATTGTTGAGTTTTCCCTAGCTGAGGATGTTTGAGCTCATTCATATGTATTTTTATTCATGTCAATTTTATGCCATTATTTATTTTATTATATTTATTTAAAAAATCTTTTACCCAAGGAGCTGACAGTCAACCCATTTCACATGCTGGGAGGAGGTAAACTTAGGTCATATAGTGTTACACTGGCGACACACTTTATTCGAGCTGGGCTAGTCCCACGAATTCGGGTATACCCGGGTGTATTGAGGTTTGTGACTGTTTTCTGCCCGAGTGCATTGGGTTATTTTCCAGTCAGGGATTGAAGCATTTTATTCCCGCTGGCTGCAATACTGCACAGTATATATATATATATACTGCATTACAATTCATGAATTTATGCCATCTGGTAGACACGCGAAGCATTGCAGCCTATTAAATCCTAATCATTATCATTTAACAGATCAGCCGCCCGTCAGCCAGGCATGAACCCAGGCTGGGAAGGCAAACACAACGGGGCTTGTCAGAGGTGAGGAGCGGCGCATTCCAGGTATCTGCCAGGTACATACTGGGTATTTGCTCGAATAAAGTGTGTCGGTGCAGTATACCACTGAATTTATTTGCACCAATCACCATCTATAGACATTGCACTCCCAGTGTATAAATTGGGGGCTGTTCCCCATCTGGGTTATCTCAGATGAAGTCACCTAGTGGCGAAATGCATTACGAGTTAGTGTTGGAGCATTTGCCACCAGCTAGCATGAGCTAGAACCCGTTGCCTTAGCTGCAGCACTCCTAGGCTGTGCAGAGGCATCCTGTATGATCACAGAGCTTTGTCAGCTGTTTGGAGACCAGCTACTGCGGGCCCAGGGAATCCCTTTCCTGATACAGGAAGTAGTCATATGTTTTTAAACGTATTGCGAGGGAGTGGGGGCTTCTATATACACTGGCGACACACTTTATTCGAGCTCGGCTAGTCCCACGAATTCGGGTATACCCGGGTGTATTGAGGTTTGTGACTGTTTTCTGCCCGAGTGCATTGAGTTATTTTCCAGGCAGGGATTGAAGCATTTTATTCCCACTGGCTGCAATACTGCACAGTATATATATATATACTGCATTACAATTCATGAATTTATGCCATCTGGTAGACACGCGAAGCATTGCAGCCTATTAAATCCTAATCATTATCATTTAACAGATCAGCCGCCCATCAGCCAGGCATGAACCCAGGCTGGGAAGGCAAATGCAACGGGGCTTGTTAGAGGTGAGGAGCGGCGCATTCCAGGTATCTGCCAGGTACATACTGGGTATTTGCTCGAATAAAGTGTGTCGGTGCAGTATGTCTTGGGGCTTTTTTTATATGAATTGGAGGGGTTTTATGTGCATTGGGGAGGTGGGTGGTTGTGTGAATTTGGGGGTTGCAGATTTTTTTGTATGTATTTGGGGGTGGGAATTTTTTTGCATTGGGGTGGTTTTTTTTTGGCATATATTTTGTGGGTGGAATTATGTGAGGGAGAGGGAATTGAGTCAGAGTGTTGTAATTGATGGAAGGGTGAGAGGAGAGAGGGGGAGAGAGAGTGAGGAAAAGAGGGAGTAGGGGTAAGAAATACATGTGAGGGGGGTAGGTTTAGAGGGAGAGTTGGGTAATTGATGGCGGGGGGAGAGTGAGAGGTGAGACAGAGGGAAGAAAAATACATGGGAAAAGGGAGGGAAATAGAGAGGGCCTACAAAGTGTAAAATGGGGGGGTTTGTGAGGTGTGAAATAGGCCTTGCAACACTACCATTTGAGTAAAAGTTGTGCCCTAAAAAAAATGTCATGGTAGGTGTGCTATGGGGTAGGGAGGGGGGCCTGATCCTTGCATTTGTCCTGGGCCCCAAGATTTCTGCTGGCGGCCCTACTGACAAGGGATTCCTCAAATTGGGCCCAGCAGAAGCTACTTCCCAAGCAAGCAATTGCCTTTTTATATTATTTGTTCTGCTTTTTACTATTACCAGTATATATATGTAACATCGCCAAAAGAAGGGTCGTGCGGTCACTGCTGTATTTCATCTCCTGTCTGCACCGCTGATAAGAGGCATAGAGGAATTTGTGAGGGCGGACCCTCGCTCTCGCAGAGGGGAGGGGTTTGATGTCTGTCTGTGTGTGTGTGTGTGTGAGAGGGAGAGAGAGAGTGTGTGTGTAAGAGGGAGAGTGTGTGTGTGTGTGTGTGTGTGTGTGTGTGTGTGTGTGTGTGTGTGTGTGTGTGTGTGTGTGTGTGTGTGTGTGTGTGTGTGTGTGTCACCCACCCTGTTTCCCTCTGTCTCACTTTCTGTCGCCCTCTGTCTCACTTTCTGTCACCCTCTGTCTCACTTTCTGTCACCCTCTGTTTCCCCCTGTCACCCTCTGTCTCACCCTGTCACCCTTTGTCTCACCCTGTCACCCTGTGTCACACCATGTCACCCATTTTCTCCCTGTCAACCTCTGTATCTCTCGGTATCACCCTGTCATTCTCTGTCTCACCCTGTCACCCTCTGCCTCACCCTGTCACCCTCTGCCTCACCCTGTCACCCTCTGCCTCACCCTATCTCACACACTCTCTGTGTCTCACACACTCTCTGTGTCTCACACACTCTCTGTGTCACACACACACGCACACTCTCTCTGTGTCACACACACACTCTTAACAAGGACTAATTGTAGTATAATGTAATACAATAAATAAACATGTCAAAAACGAATGTTGTTCTTACTAGGAATTTATTCAATTTTTTTTAAAGCGGGCCTGGGGCGGGGCTAGGTGATGAGTAGATTTTTTTGTTCAGCGAGTAGATTTTTGGGTGATTTGTCAACCACAATATATATATATATATATATATATATATATATATATATATATATATATATATATGTAAGGGGGCCACTCCCGGCTTCCCTGATGTTCCTTTGCCCCTTGCCTTACCCCTGTGGCAGTGGGGGAAGGGGATGGCGACTTTTCCCAGTTGGCGCCGCTATCTGTGCCGGCGCCGTCGGGGGCCCTGATGCTCGAGCATGCGCAGATAGCCACAGCGGCCATGTTGTGTTTGGTGCGAGGTTCGCGCAATACGCAGAGGTTGGCAAGGGTAGTGGTGGCCATTACAAGTGTACAGGAGATCTGGTAGGTTGCGCAGGTGCAGTTATGTGTAGCGGTGGCCACTACAGCTTTGCACAGGTGCAGTAGAGACCGCGCACACAGTCCCCATAGGAAAGAGGTTCTGAGTGGACTACATCCCCCAGCAGCCTCTGGTGAATGCCCTATGTTCCCTGTCACCTGCAACCAACCAGCCACTGAGACTTGCAGATTCTCTGCAGCAGGGAATTTGATACATTGTTTTGTGCAGTCAGGAAGCAGACTGGGAAGCACATGAGTGAGTGAGACTTAGGGGACAAAGGGGGAAAGAAGGTGGGCAGAGAGCTGCGAGATTCTGCCCTAGGCCAGAAATCCCCAGGCTAGAGTTGAGGCCCTGACTTCCCACTAGTGAGGGTGGGTGGTCACAGGGACAGGCCCTAGTACAGGAACCTGTCACTTTAGAGAGAGAGAGAAGTGAAGGAAGCAGAGACTGTCGCAGCACCATTACAGAGGTTTAGGATCAGACCTCTTCAAGCACAGCAGCAACCAACCGGGTGGGATCGCCCTGGAAGGTAACCCTGACGTATCTTCACCGTCGGATCCTTTGCGAAGTCTGTTTGCAGGTCCTAGCGCTGGAGCGCTCGGCAGGTAACATCCATAAGTGCACCAACTATAAATCAGTACATAGTGGCTGTGCAGTCACACACACACATACCTTACTTTGGGGGTGGGGTTGTGGTGTGGGGAGTTGGACATGGTGTGGGTACACGGTGAGGGGTTGCATCCTGCGAGACACGTGAGTTACTGTGTCTCCTAGAAGAGAGACACTTAATGTATGACATGCATAGTTATGTTACTGTTAGAAAAGTCACTGTTCTTTTATATGCTGTGTGCGTGATATTATATTATTGTCCTGTGAGGAACAACTCCCGCTCTGCTTGGAGCCATCACAGGTGGAGGCGCTGCACCATATAGTATTGTTCAGGAGGATACACCCCAGGCTCTCATTGGCGGAGGCTCAGGCCTCCTGTGAGCCTCACAGGTAAAGCACCACACTGGGTAATACATATAGCTCCCCTCACATGCACCCTATCTGCGATTGGGTGGGGGAATATGGGTTACATATATATATATATATATATATATATATATATATATATATATATATATATATATATATATATATATATATATATATATATATAGTACCGACACACTTTATTCGAGTGTGGCCGGTACCGCAAGCCGGGAGATTTCCCGGCTTGCTAGTGGCCGCCCCTCGGCGTGCCGCGCGTCATAGACGCGCGGTCACGCGTCTTCGGGAGCGTGCGCCCCCTGCACACGCGTCCAGGGGCTCCCCGAGGGAGCCCTGGTGTCCCGCGATCGCGGGACAGCGGCAGGGGGTTCCGGGGGACCCGGCGGACCCGGCAGCGGTAGGGAGAGCGCCCCGATCGGAGGGCGCTCTTCCGCTGCTTCGGCGCGCGCCCGTCACTCTCGGGCACGCGCCAGGCTACTGCTGCGGCCAAGAACGGGCAAATGCTCGAATAAACTTGGCCGCAGCATTATATATATATATATATATATATACTTATTATTAGGCTATAACTGCAGCACTGATTATTGTGCTACCTAGTTCTTGTTGGTTCTTAATAGATTGCTATGAGGGATATTGTTATATGCACTTATGATATAATACACCTCATTTAGCAATCAGGACGCCACACTCCATATATTTTAGCACCCTCCCCATCAGTTACATATGTTGCTGGTACCATGGTTTTTTACCTCACTACTTCTTATTGGGACTCACACTGGTACTGTCATTTAGCGCATGAATATTTATTTTGTTCTAACAAAATTAACACAGTATAGGAAAATATGCATTTGTCAGAGGGAAAGGCCAATAATCTGGAGTCAGGTCACCCTAATGTATATTAAAAATAAACACAGGCCTGTCTGATACTCCCTGATATTATAAAGTAAAGAGGCCACTCTATAATAAATATTTACACAGGCCTTTTTAAGTCTGTCCCTAATAATCTGTAATCAGGAGGTCATTATAAGTGTTAAACAGTAGTGGTACTGTGATATTAAAGTGACAATCCCATACAAGTTTAATTCAGCCCAAATCCACACAATAATGTTAATAAATGCATTATAAATATCACATGACCATATGTATACTGGCTTAGTTCATGGCTGTGTTATTACATCATTACATGTGTAATTAAATCCGTGACATTCTCAGGCTCCCCCCTTCTGTGACAATCATACAGCCGGGCCGTTACATTGCAACACACTAATCCCGCCCCTAGTGACATCACGTAATCAGTAACCAGTCAGAGAAGCTAGCAGGCAAAGAACTACATTTCCCACAATGCACCTCGTGGAGTGTGGCTAGCAGCTACACCTTCTCTCACTAGTTTGTCTCCTGCGAGTTTCCGTACACAGCGTCTTGTTAGAGTGGGGCGTGGACATGTGTAAACTTCAATGGTGGGAAAATGAGACAGTTTTAGCTGCTAGCTGAGCAGTGGTACAGCGCTCTGTAGAAGGCGCTCTCAGTCGGGTGAGTGATTTTTCAATGTGTGTGTTTATTTTATTTCATTTCTCATTTTACTTTCACTTTAAGTACTGCATGCTTATTTTTTTCTTTGGGCATTTAGGGATTTAAGTGCTCCGTGAGCCGATTCCTCCATTGAAGGAGGAGCTATGAGGCCAACCTATCACAGCTACTGTACCATCTTCAGTTGCTTTCAGTATACTGATTAATCCACGGCACAGAATATGCAACTTCAAATACATCTATCAACTGTCTATATGTTAAGCCCCCGGACAAGCATTTGCTTGTTAGTTATACACTAGTTTCATACAAGCACTTCACACAGGGGGCTTCAACTTAGGTAGTACTTGACCGGCCGGTCTGAGTGTTCTCATTTCCATATATTTCTTGCCTCTACACTTTATTTACATACTTTGTACTTATTACTGCAGTGTAGCATTTTTCCCCACACCTTAAGGTTCAGTTTATAACAGCTTTGTAGGTCACCACTGCTCCTCATTTTAACCATTTATGTGTATGTGATTAATAAACCTTTATTGATACAATTTGTGTATGTTAGAGTGCTATTCAGGGGATTCTTTTTTTCTGTGTTAGTTTTCATATATATGTGTGTGTGTGTGTGTGTGTGTGTGTGTGTGTGTGTGTGTGTATATATGTATATATTTATGTATATATATTTGTGTGTGTGTGACCTTGGGCAAGTCACTTCATATCCTCTGTGCCTCAGGCACCAATGTCATAGATTGTAAGCTCTATGGGGCAGGGACTTGTGTCTGCAAAATGTCTCTGTATAGCGCTACGTAAAACTAGCAGCGCTTTAAAAGAACATGCTGTTATTATTATTATATATAAATGTGTATGTATTTATTTATATAGCACTATTAATGTATATAGCGTTTCACAGTAGTAATACATGTGAAAATCCTATAAATAACAAATACAAATATCAGGTCATGGGAATAAGTGATTTGGACATAAAAGTAACATTTCGGAAGTGTGGACAACTAATACATCTTGTAGATTGCCTTTACAGTGTGATGTCATTGATTCAGTAGATTGTGTGCAGACCAGGACTGCAGTACAGTGTCACTCACATGGATGACTTGCGTGGTAGAAGCTCAAGAACAAGGATGTCAAACTCCAGTCCTCGAGGGCAGCAAACAGGCCAGGTTTTCAGGATATCCCTACTGAAAACCTGGCCTGTTTGGGACCCTCGAGGACTGGAGTTTGACATGCATGCTCTAGACGGAGCACAGCTGTGGGTGGGAGGTGGATTTGCTTTGCATCAAATGGTTTGGAGCAAGGTTTATTGTATGTATTATCATAATAACAATGCAATGCTTAACTTTTATTTCAGGAGGGATGACTGCAGAACAGAAGTGAATATTGAAGCCATGTGTTCCTTTTCTTGCAAAAGAGAAAATTTGAAGGACAGTTGAACAGAATGAAAATTACTACACAGAGACAGATAAGCAATGTGTATATTTCTCATTTACCATTTAGTATTTGTCGTTTTATTGACTCAACACAATCCGGCTGCTACGGGTTTCACATTGAACATTTTCATCTCTACTCTACCCCTTCCTGTGATCTGAACCATGCAAGTTTTCATTGATTCAATACATCATGAGTAGAGTGTGGCTACAGTATGAAGTAAAGACCCAAGGACCACATCTACTACCATTCATAACAAGAACATGTGCAGTAGCGCACAGCTGCAGTTCTATGTGATTGTTATGAAAGGTTGAGGTGGTTCAATTCTATGAATCTGGAGTGGGATGGATCCTGTTTGCATCACATGGTTTCATCTAGGCCAGTAGATTATATAACTCTCAGTACAGGTTACACATGGCATCAGTATTAGTGATGTAAAGAGGAGGAAAGCTTCAATGTGGAGAACAAAGCCAAGTAATGTTGAAGTTACTCCTTTTACCATTTACTTGGTCAGTCTGTACTGTCTACTCCCCACACAGCTGCTAAGGGTCTTCCATTTTAAATACTTTCACCTCCTATTCTGCACTGCTTTGCTGCCCATTATTTAGAGATGCGTTCCAGTCATGTTTACCACTCTGAATCTCTCTGCAGTCATTGATTCAGCACATCATGGGTAGAGCATGGCTACAGATACAGAAAGCTTTTATTATTTTACCGGCTGATCATCCATAATATTGCATTAAAACATAGAATATCACTTAATTTCCAAAAGATTCAGTGATGCTGATAATGCAGAATCTCACAACATTTCCCATCATAATGCCATAATGCACCAGAGGAAGAAATAATCCTTGCTATATCTGTACATTGTGTGACGTATTACCTCCATGACCATTGATAGCAAGTACATCTTCTGTATAGAGCAGCTGTGTTATGATGCAGTTATTGATCATCATTGACATAATCACAAGAATCTTATGCAAAGGGAAATTGTCCGCAGCGAAGTGAGATGTGTGCCTGTTTTAAGTCCTCCAGCTTAACGCCCCTACACCTCCCACTACACAGACATACTTACTTATGCATACACTGACATCTGGCATACCTACACACACCCCAGGGCCACTTCCTTCCCCTGATGTCAGGGAGAGGATGGGCATGCAGAGTGCAGTAAGTCTCCACGTTACTCTGGCCAACAGTCTTGGCCTACCCCCAGCATCTGTCACCCACAACATCTGTTCCCTCCTTGTAAAGTGCTGAACTATCTCACCTGGGTCAGTGCTATAGCTGATCACAGTGCCCGATCATGATGTCACTGTGACAGGCAGCAGTGCAGATTGACCGGTCAATCAATGCAGTGCCGCACCATATGCACTAAATGAGATTTCCGTGCCCCCTGTCAGGTTACTCCCTGGGCAGTGACCCTGCTCACCCCCTCCCCTAGTTCCACCTCTGACCACAATTATCTCTCTTGGAGAGTGTAGCAAATTGGTGTTGGTGGAATCTCACCTCTGCCATGCATGGTCACAATCTGGGCACAGGACCCAAATAGTGGGCAATGTGGCACTTCTTACAGTAGAGAATAAGTAACTATATTCTTTACTTGTGTATTAAGGACCTTATTTGCATTAAAATTCAGTCCCCATGGGACCAAGACTTTCTGGCTTACTGAACAAAGTGGAATTGTTTCGTAGAGGGTGGAGAATTGTATTTTATCTGAAATTACCCCCTCTGCACAAAATACAAACAATTATACACATACACGTACCTTGTGGAAGTTGTTGCCCTCTATCTTCCTGTGGTCTCTCCCTGTTTCTCACCGTGCCTCCTCCCATTTCCTTGCACCTCTGCGTCTCCGCATATATCCCTATACTCAGAGCCGGCTCCGGTCAGTGACATGGGATGCCCAAATATGAGCATATCCATACATGGGCATCCATGCCACTGACCGGAGCCCACTCTGTTGCGGATATGGAGAGAGACTGGGAGATTTACATCCCCTTATAATTCATATGGTGCATAGTACCGGCACGTATTGTTTTACCGTTACTGTGTACCTTCCTACTTTCACACTGGTACAGTATGTGCTGCAGTGGGACTGAGAGGGATATATTGGTAACACATAGTTATTGTTGGGGGAATTCAATCCATTTTGAAAATAGTAATGCAATGTTTTATACTTTTTTTTTTGCAGTAATGAAGAATGAAAAAGTTCTGTTAAAATTGAATTGGAGGTGAACTGGAATCATCATCAACTCTGCACCAGTGTGAATTGATGTTCTTTAATGTTCTGATAAGGTACATGCAACATCTCTTCCTCAACCCCTGCACCACTCTCTGCCTCTTGCCTCTCTCTCTCCACCTCCCTGCTAAGCGTATTAACCCATCTAATGTAATCCACATTCCATGTCTCACTTTACTCTTCACTTCTCACGTGCCCTCTGGAATGACTGCTCTCTGACTAACAAGGTCTATTTGTACATGACCTCTTCTGCTCTCATCATCCACCACCTCTCATTCCCCTCACCCCTGTCCTACTCGATACCTCAGCTTAATTGAACTCTCTCCTCTGACATCTACCCTTATCTCTAACCTCTCCTCACTTTCTGCTTAAACTAACTATCTTGTTAACTTTTACAATGCTATCATCTCCTCCTCCTCCCTCCTCCTCCTCCCTCCTCCATCATATATATGCCCCTTCTAGGCTCTGACACACTCATCCCTCTAAGGCCATGATTATCATGGGCACATGCTTGGTCATCCACAGTGTGTGCGAGCGATGCAGAGCCGCCTCGGACCTCAGTGCAGGGATTGCTGCATACCCCCAGCATCTGTCACCCACAAACAATACACACACTAATACTCCCCACAATACACACTATAATACCTCCTCAATACTAATCTCCCCAATAATATTATAGCTCCAAACACAATATACACAACACCCTTACACAAGATACACAATCTAGTACTCTCCTCTGCACCTCTACACACAATATAATACTCCCACACACACAATATACACACTACCCTCCTACCCCCATAAAATACAACCAATAATACACACACACTTTGTGGATGTTGGGACCAGCTCCCGGCATGCACCAGTGAAAGAGAGAGGCCCGCAGAAGCTCGGAAGAACTCCCTCCATCCGTGCCTTCCTCCGTTTCACATCTTCTCCCTGTCTCTCTCTCTCCCTCCCTTTCCTTGCATCTCCCTGCGTCTTTACGTATACCCAGTCAGTGACGGCTCTGGTCACGTGATGCCTTAATATGGGCTTATCCATATATGTTCATCCACGTCACTAATGTGATGCCCGCACTGTTGCGGAGCTGGTACTTACGACGGGCACTTATTGTTTTATCAGTACTGCGTACCTGACTCTACCGGCCTACTTTCAACACTAGTACAATATGTGCTTCACTACGAGTGAGTGGGGAATATTGGCATCACACAGTCACTGTTGAATATGCCATTCAATCCATTTTGAAAATAGTAATGCAATGTGGTTTTGTTTTGTTTGCTTTTTGCAGTAATGAAGAATGGAAAAGTTATATTAAAATTAAATTGGAGGGGGACTAGATTCAGCATTTCATCATGAACTCTGCACTTGTGAGAATTTAACTTCTTGAATACCCTGACAGGTACACGCAACATTAAGACTATAATCTGCTGTGCAAGCTTTCGTGCTATACCTCCCCCTCAGGTTTTGATTTATACATTTGCTCCCTCAATTCATGTCCTCTAATATTTGAAAGCTCTCTCCTAGCATTTTCTCTTTACCACAGAACGTCATCCCAATGTAACCTCTCTCTTGTTCTTTCTGCTTGCTGTTTCCTCACTCCTCTGTTAAACTTTTCTAATTTCTCTAACTTCCACACTCCTGCTTTTATCCACATGTTCTCCTCTTTCCTTCCCCTACCTTTGCATGTGTCTACACACTGCACCATTTGTACAGACCTCTATTGCAGCTATTTCTGCACTGCTCAATGAAAAGCACTCTTTAATATCCTATTCTCTGTGCCCCCTCTCTCTGCGCCCCCTCTTTTGGCGCCTCCTCTCTCTGCGCCCCCTCTCTCTGCGCCTATCTGTCTCATTCTCTCTACGTCCCTCTCTCTCTACATAGAGCTATCTCTGTCTCTCTCTACACCTATCTCTGTGTCTCCTTCTATGTTTGCTGATGTGTGGGATATCTCTTATAATCTTGAACCTGCTCATATACACATCGGGCCTCCCTGCCTCTGCCTCCCTGCTAAGAGTGTTAACCTATCTAATGTAATCCACATTCCTTTCCTTACTTTTCTCTTCCCTTCTCCTATGCCATCTGGAATGCCCGTTCTCTGACTAACAAGGCTCTAGTTGTACATGACCTCTTCTGCTCTCATCATTCACAATCAGTCATTCCCCTCACCCCATCTTACCTGTCCCACTGATTTTCCTCTGCTTAATTAAACTCTCCTCTGACATCTACTCTAACCTCTCTCTCTCTTTCCGCTTAAACTAACAATCTTATTAACTCTTACAATGCTATCCTCCTATCTATATGCCCCCTCTAGGCTCTGACACACTTGTCCCTCTAGCCCACACCCTTGGCTAAATTCCCAAACATGTTCATCACACTTCCACTCGCTGTTCTTAATGCCTATGAAGGAAATCACACAATTGATATTTGATTTTTCTACAGTAAAAATGTCTCCAGTCCTGTATAAAGCTGCTCTCTGGGGCCAAACCACACTACTTTTTTTTCACATTCATCAACACTCAAATTTAATTTACGCTGTCTTTTTTTCCCTGTATTTGACTCCCTCCACTAACCTTCTCCTCACACTTGCCATCCTTCCTTCACTTCTCCTCAAGCATTTGACTACTTCAGAGGCAAGGTGGATGCCACCCACAAGGAGATTCCTTCTGTCCCTTCCCCCTTCTCTCCTTCTACCTAATTCTCCTTCTGCATTTGACTCCTTTTCTTCTCTTACAGAGCTGGAAGCTAATCATCTTCTCTTCTCCCTCTACCACATGCCCTCTAGATCGTATCCCCTCACACCTTACTGCATCTCTTAGTCCCCACTCTCACCCACATCTTCAATTCCTCCCTATTCTCTGGCTCTTTACCCTCTTACTTTAAGCCTGTAGTGGTCACCCTTTTCTCAGAAACAACCTACACCCTATGTGCCTTACTAACTACCGCCCTGTATCCCTCCTGCTGTTTGTCTCCTAATTGCTAGAATGTCAACATTCTTAAATCACATTCCCTCCTGGATCCTTTACAACCTGCCTTTCGTACAGCTCGTTCTACAGACTGTGCTTAAAGCAAATTCCCAAGGTCACTTTTCCCTACTAATCCTACTTGATCTATCTGCTGCGTTTGATGCTCTCAATCACTCTCCTCCTTCATATTCTAAACTCTCTCTTGGTATCCGTAACACAGTTCTATCCTGGTTTTCATCATAACTTTCCTGTCACACATTCTCCATCTCTGTTGCTAACATGTCTTCGTCTTCTATTGATCTGTCTGTGGGTATACATCAGGGCTCTGTTCTGAGATCTCTCTTTCTCTCTACATACTATCATTTGGTGACCTCATCAACTCTTTGTGACAATCCTATAAATAACAAATACAAATATCAGGTCATGGGAATAAGTGATTTGGACATAAAAGTAACATTTCGGAAGTGTGGACAACTAATACATCTTGTAGATTGCCTTTACAGTGTGATGTCATTGATTCAGTAGATTGTGTGCAGACCAGGACTGCAGTACAGTGTCACTCACATGGATGACTTGCGTGGTAGAAGCTCAAGAACAAGGATGTCAAACTCCAGTCCTCGAGGGCAGCAAACAGGCCAGGTTTTCAGGATATCCCTACTGAAAACCTGGCCTGTTTGGGACCCTCGAGGACTGGAGTTTGACATGCATGCTCTAGAAGGAGCACCGCTGTGGGTGGGAGGTGGATTTGCTTTGCATCAAATGGTTTGGAGCAAGGTTTATTGTATGTATTATCATAATAACAATGCAATGCTTAACTTTTATTTCAGGAGGGATGACTGCAGAACAGAAGTGAATATTGAAGCCATGTGTTCCTTTTCTTGCAAAAGAGAAAATTTGAAGGACAGTTGAAGAGAAGGAAAATTACTACACCGAGACAGATAAGCAATGTGTATATTTCTCATTTACCATTTAGTATTTGTCGTTTTATTGACTCCACACAATCCGGCTGCTACGGGTTTCACATTGAATATTTTCATCTCTACTCTACCCCTTCCTGTGATCTGAACCATGCAAGTTTTCGTTGATTCAATACATCATGAGTAGAGGGTGGCTACAGTATGAAGTAAAGACCCAAGGACCACATCTACTACCATTCATAACAAGAACATGTGCAGTAGCGCACAGCTGCAGTTCTATGTGATTGTTATGAAAGGTTGAGGTGGTTCAATTCTATGAATCTGGAGTGGGATGGATCCTGTTTGCATCATATGGTTTCATCTAGGCCAGTAGATTATATAACTCTCAGTACAGGTTACACATGGCATCAGTATTAGTGATTTAAAGAGGAGGAAAGCTTCAATGTGGAGAACAAAGCCAAGTAATGTTGAAGTTACTCCTTTTACCATTTACTTGGTCAGTCTGTACTGTCTACTCTCCACACAGCTGCTAAGGATCTTCCATTTTAAATACTTTCACCTCCTATTCTGCACTGCTTTGCTGCCCATTATTCAGAGATGCGTTCCAGTCATGTTTAGCACTCTGAATCTCTCTGCAGTCATTGGTTCAGCACATCATGGGTAGAGCATGGCTACAGATACAGCAAGCTATTATTATTTTACCGGCTGATCACCCATAATATTGCATTAAAACATAGAATATCACTTAATTTCCAAAAGATTCAGTGATGCTGATAATGCAGAATCTCACAACATTTCCCATCATAATGCCATAATGCACAAGTGGGAGAAATAATCCTTGCTATATCTGTACATTGTGTGACGTATTACCTCCATGACCAATGAGAGCAAGTACATCTTCTGTATAGAGCGGCTGTGTTATGATGCAGTTATTGATAATCATTGACATAATCACAAGAATCTTATGCAAAGGGAATTGTCCGCAGCGAAGTGAGATTTCAGCCCCCAAACGTCTGTAATATTAATGCAATGTCTTACTTTTGTTGCAGTGAACACTGAAGAGATGGATCTACTACAACACTGTACAGGATGAGCATACGCTACAAGCAGCAAAATGATCTTGCAGTTGACAGTATGTTGTTCTGGTAATGTGCACAATTATTATTTATGGGCTACACACCACAGTGCTGGACATATTCTGTTAACTTCAACTCTACTCCTAACATGGAGATGTCTTCCTGGTGTTACTGATTCAGTACATCATATGCACAGTGTGGTTATGATATGATGGATTGATTTAATGAACCCACCAACCAATGATGACATCTGCATCATCTTCTGTAAAGTGCAGCTACAGCATGATATTATCAGCATTTGGTGCGGTATAATCAGAGGTATCTATGTGCTTTTGTGCCTGTTTTAAGTCCTCCAGCTTAACGCCCCTACACCTCCCACTACACAGGCATACTTACTTATGCATACACTGACATCTGGCATACCTACACACACCCCAGGGCCACTTCCTTCCCCTGATGTCAGGGAGAGGATGGGCATGCAGAGTGCAGTAAGTCTCCACGTTACTCTGGCCAACAGTCTTGGCCTACCTCCAGCATCTGTCACCCACAACATCTGTTCCCTCCTTGTAAAGTGCTGAACTATCTCACCTGGGTCAGTGCTATAGCTGATCACAGTGCCCGATCAGGATGTCACTGTGACAGGCAGCAGTGCAGATTGACCGGTCAATCAATGCAGTGCCGCAACATATGCACTAAATGAGATTTCCGTGCCCCCAGTCAGGTTACTCCCTGGGCAGTGACCCTGCTCACACCCTCCCCTAGTTCCACCTCTGATCACAATTATCTCTCTTGGAGAGTGTAGCAAATTGGAGTTGGGGGAATCTCACCTCTGCCATGCATGGTCACAATCTGGGCACAGGACCCAAATAGTGGGCAGTGTGGCACTTCTTACAGTAGAGAATAAGTAACTTTATTCTTTACTTGTGTATTAAGGACCTTATTTGCATTAAATTCAGTCCACACGGGACCAAGACTTTCTGGCTTACTGAACAAAGTGGAATTGTTTCGTAGAGGGTGGAGAATTGTATTTTATCTGAAATTACCCCCTCTGCACAAAATACAAACAATTATACCCATACAAGTACCTTGTGAAAGTTGTTGCCCTCTATCTTCCTGTGGTCTCTCCCTGTTTCTCACCGTGCCTCCTCCCATTTCCTTGCACCTCTGCGTCTCCGCATATATCCCTATACTCAGAGCCGGCTCCGGTCAGTGACATGGGATGCCCAAATATGAGCATACCCATATATGGGCATCCATGCCACTGACCGGAGCCCGCTCTGTTGCGGATATGGAGAGAGACTGGGAGATTTACATCCCCTTATAATTCATATGGTGCATAGTACCGGCACGTATTGTTTTACCGGTACTGTGTACCTTCCTACTTTCACACTGGTACAGTATATGCTGCAGTGGGACTGAGAGGGATATATTGGTAACACATAGTCATTGTTGGGGGAATTCAATCCATTTTGAAAATAGTAATAAAATGTTTTTTACTTTTCTTTTTTTTCAGTAATGAAGAATGAAACATTTCTGTTAAAATTGAATTGGAGGTGAACTGGATTCATCATCAACTCTGCACCAGTGTGAATTGATGTTCTTTAATGTTCTGATAAGGTACATGCAACATCTCTTCCTCAACCCCTGCACCACTCTCTGCCTCTTGCCTCTCTCTCTCCACCTCCCTGCTAAGCGTATTAACCCATCTAATGTAATCCACATTCCATGTCTCACTTTACTCTTCACTTCTCACGTGCCCTCTGGAATGACTGCTCTCTGACTAACAAGGTCTATTTGTACATGACCTCTTCTGCTCTCATCATCCACCACCTCTCATTCCCCTCACCCCTGTCCTACTCGATACCTCAGCTTAATTGAACTCTCTCCTCTGACATCTACCCTTATCTCTAACCTCTCCTCACTTTCTGCTTAAACTAACTATCTTGTTAACTTTTACAATGCTATCATCTCCTCCTCCTCCCTCCTCCTCCTCCCTCCTCCATCATATATATGCCCCTTCTAGGCTCTGACACACTCATCCCTCTAAGGCCATGATTATCATGGGCACATGCTTGGTCATCCACAGTGTGTGCGAGCGATGCAGAGCCGCCTCGGACCTCAGTGCAGGGATTGCTGCATACCCCCAGCATCTGTCACCCACAAACAATACACACACTAATACTCCCCACAATACACACTATAATACCTCCTCAATACTAATCTCCCCAATAATATTATAGCTCCAAACACAATATACACAACACCCTTACACAAGATACACAATCTAGTACTCTCCTCTGCACCTCTACACACAATATAATACTCCCACACACACAATATACACACTACCCTCCTACCCCCATAAAATACAACCAATAATACACACACACTTTGTGGATGTTGGGACCAGCTCCCGGCATGCACCAGTGAAAGAGAGAGGCCCGCAGAAGCTCGGAAGAACTCCCTCCATCCGTGCCTTCCTCCGTTTCACATCTTCTCCCTGTCTCTCTCCCTCCCTTTCCTTGCATCTCCCTGCGTCTTTACGTATACCCAGTCAGTGACGGCTCTGGTCACGTGATGCCTTAATATGGGCTTATCCATATATGTTCATCCACATCACTAATGTGATGCCCGCACTGTTGCGGAGCTGGTACTTACGACGGGCACTTATTGTTTTATCAGTACTGCGTACCTGACTCTACCGGCCTACTTTCAACACTAGTACAATATGTGCTTCACTACGAGTGAGTGGGGAATATTGGCATCACACAGTCACTGTTGAATATGCCATTCAATCCATTTTGAAAATAGTAATGCAATGTGGTTTTGTTTTGTTTGCTTTTTGCAGTAATGAAGAATGGAAAAGTTATATTAAAATTAAATTGGAGGGGGACTAGATTCAGCATTTCATCATGAACTCTGCACTTGTGAGAATTTAACTTCTTGAATACCCTGACAGGTACACGCAACATTAAGACTATAATCTGCTGTGCAAGCTTTCGTGCTATACCTCCCCCTCAGGTTTTGATTTATACATTTGCTCCCTCAATTCATGTCCTCTAATATTTGAAAGCTCTCTCCTAGCATTTTCTCTTTACCACAGAACGTCATCCCAATGTAACCTCTCTCTTGTTCTTTCTGCTTGCTGTTTCCTCACTCCTCTGTTAAACTTTTCTAATTTCTCTAACTTCCACACTCCTGCTTTTATCCACATGTTCTCCTCTTTCCTTCCCCTACCTTTGCATGTGTCTACACACTGCACCATTTGTACAGACCTCTATTGCAGCTATTTCTGCACTGCTCAATGAAAAGCACTCATGTACATCCTATTCTCTGCGCCCCCTCTCTCTGCGCCCCCTCTCTCTCTGCACCCCTCTCTCTCTGCGCCCCCTCTCTCTCTGCGCCCCCTCTCTCTCTGCGCCCCCTCTCTCTCTGCGCCCCCTCTCTCTCTGCGCCCCCTCTCTCTCTGCGCCCCCTCTCTCTCTGCGCCCCCTCTCTCTCTGCGCCCCCTCTCTCTCTGCGCCCCCTCTCTCTCTGCGCCCCCTCTCTCTCTGCGCCCCCTCTCTCTCTGCGCCCCCTCTCTCTCTGCGCCCCCTCTCTCTCTGCGCCCCCTCTTTCTGCGCCCCCTCTCTCTGCGCCCCCTCTCTCTGCGCCTATCTGTCTCATTCTCTCTACGTCCCTCTCTCTCTACATAGAGCTATCTCTGGCTCTCTCTACACCTATCTCTGTGTCTCCTTCTATGTTTGCTGATGTGTGGGATATCTCTTATAATCTTGAACCTGCTCATATACACATCGGGTCTCCCTGCCTCTGCCTCCCTGCTAAGAGTGTTAACCTATCTAATGTAATCCACATTCCTTTCCTTACTTTTCTCTTCCCTTCTCCTATGCCCTCTGGAATGCCCGTTCTCTGACTAACAAGGCTCTAGTTGTACATGACCTCTTCTGCTCTCATCATTCACAATCAGTCATTCCCCTCACCCCATCTTACCTGTCCCACTGATTTTCCTCTGCTTAATTAAACTCTCCTCTGACATCTACTCTAACCTCTCTGCTCTCTCTCTCTCTCTTTCTGCTTAAACTGACAATCTTATTAACTCTTACAATGCTATCCTCTATATGCCCCTTCAAGCTCTGACACACTCGTCCCTCTAACCCACACCCTTGGCTAAATTCCCAAACATGTTCATCACACTTCCACTCGCTGTTCTTAATGCCTATGAAGGAAATCTCACACTTGATGTTTGATTTTTCTACAGTAAAAATGTCTCCAGTCCTGTATAAAGCTGCTCTCTGGGGCCAAACCACACTACTTTTTTTTCCACATTCATCAACACACAAATTTAATTTACGCTGTCTTTTTTCCCCTGTATTTGACTCCCTCCACTAACCTTCTTCTCACACTTGCCATCCTTCCTTCACTTCTCCTCAAGCATTTGACTACTTCAGAGGCAAGGTGGATGCCACCCACAAGGAGATTCCTTCTGTCCCTTCCCCCTTCTCTCCTTCTACCTAATTCTCCTTCTGCATTTGACTCCTTTTCTTCTCTTACAGAGCTGGAAGCTAATCATCTTCTCTTCTCCCTCTACCACATGCCCTCTAGATCGTATCCCCTCACACCTTACTGCATCTCTTAGTCCCCACTCTCACCCACATCTTCAAGTCCTCCCTATTCTCTGGCTCTTTACCCTCTTACTTTAAGCCTGTAGTGGTCACCCTTTTCTCAGAAACAACCTACACCCTATGTGCCTTACTAACTACCGCCCTATATCCCTCCTGCTGTTTGTCTCCTAATTGCTAGAATGTCAACATTCTTAAATCACATGCCCTCCTGGATCCTTTACAACCTGCCTTTCGTACAGCTCGTTCTACAGACTGTGCTTAAAGCAAATTCCCAAGGTCACTTTTCCCTACTAATCCTACTTGATCTATCTGCTGCGTTTGATGCTCTCAATCACTCTCCTCCTTCATATTCTAAACTCTCTCTTGGTATCCGTAACACAGTTCTATCCTGGTTTTCATCATAACTTTCCTGTCACACATTCTCCATCTCTGTTGCTAACATGTCTTCGTCTTCTATTGATCTGTCTGTGGGTATACATCAGGGCTCTGTTCTGAGATCTCTCTTTCTCTCTACATACTATCATTTGGTGACCTCATCAACTCTTTGTGACAATCCTATAAATAACAAATACAAATATCAGGTCATGGGAATAAGTGATTTGGACATAAAAGTAACATTTCGGAAGTGTGGACAACTAATACATCTTGTAGATTGCCTTTACAGTGTGATGTCATTGATTCAGTAGATTGTGTGCAGACCAGGACTGCAGTACAGTGTCACTCACATGGATGACTTGCGTGGTAGAAGCTCAAGAACAAGGATGTCAAACTCCAGTCCTCGAGGGCAGCAAACAGGCCAGGTTTTCAGGATATCCCTACTGAAAACCTGGCCTGTTTGGGACCCTCGAGGACTGGAGTTTGACATGCATGCTCTAGAAGGAGCACAGCTGTGGGTGGGAGGTGGATTTGCTTTGCATCAAATGGTTTGGAGCAAGGTTTATTGTATGTATTATCATAATAACAATGCAATGCTTAACTTTTATTTCAGGAGGGATGACTGCAGAACAGAAGTGAATATTGAAGCCATGTGTTCCTTTTCTTGCAAAAGAGAAAATTTGAAGGACAGTTGAAGAGAAGGAAAATTACTACACAGAGACAGATAAGCAATGTGTATATTTCTCATTTACCATTTAGTATTTGTCGTTTTATTGACTCCACACAATCCGGCTGCTACGGGTTTCACATTGAATATTTTCATCTCTACTCTACCCCTTCCTGTGATCTGAACCATGCAAGTTTTCGTTGATTCAATACATCATGAGTAGAGGGTGGCTACAGTATGAAGTAAAGACCCAAGTACCACATCTACTACCATTCATAACAAGAACATGTGCAGTAGCGCACAGCTGCAGTTCTATGTGATTGTTATGAAAGGTTGAGGTGGTTCAATTCTATGAATCTGGAGTGGGATGGATCCTGTTTGCATCATATGGTTTCATCTAGGCCAGTAGATTATATAACTCTCAGTACAGGTTACACATGGCATCAGTATTAGTGATGTAAAGAGGAGGAAAGCTTCAATGTGGAGAACAAAGCCAAGTAATGTTGAAGTTACTCCTTTTACCATTTACTTGGTCAGTCTGTACTGTCTACTCTCCACACAGCTGCTAAGGATCTTCCATTTTAAATACTTTCACCTCCTATTCTGCACTGCTTTGCTGCCCATTATTCAGAGATGCGTTCCAGTCATGTTTAGCACTCTGAATCTCTCTGCAGTCATTGGTTCAGCACATCATGGGTAGAGCATGGCTACAGATACAGCAAGCTATTATTATTTTACCGGCTGATCACCCATAATATTGCATTAAAACATAGAATATCACTTAATTTCCAAAAGATTCAGTGATGCTGATAATGCAGAATCTCACAACATTTCCCATCATAATGCCATAATGCACAAGTGGGAGAAATAATCCTTGCTATATCTGTACATTGTGTGACGTATTACCTCAATGACCAATGAGAGCAAGTACATCTTCTGTATAGAGCGGCTGTGTTATGATGCAGTTATTGATCATCATTGACATAATCACAAGAATCTTATGCAAAGGGAAATTGTCCGCAGCGAAGTGAGATTTCAGCCCCCAAACGTCTGTAATATTAATGCAATGTCTTACTTTTGTTGCAGTGAACACTGAAGAGACGGATCTACTACAACACTGTACAGAATGAGCATACGCTACAAGCAGCAAAATGATCTTGCAGTTGACAGTATGTTGTTCTGGTAATGTGCACAATTATTATTTATGGGCTACACACCACAGTGCTGGACATATTCTGTTAACTTCAACTCTACTCCTAACATGGAGATGTCTTCCTGGTGTTACTGATTCAGTACATCATATGCACAGTGTGGTTATGATATGATGGATTGATTTAATGAACCCACCAACCAATGATGACATCTGCATCATCTTCTGTAAAGTGCAGCTACAGCATGATATTATCAGCATTTGGTGCGGTATAATCAGAGGTATCTATGTGCTTTTGTGCCTGTTTTAAGTCCTCCAGCTTAACGCCCCTACACCTCCCACTACACAGGCATACTTACTTATGCATACACTGACATCTGGCATACCTACACACACCCCAGGGCCACTTCCTTCCCCTGATGTCAGGGAGAGGATGGGCATGCAGAGTGCAGTAAGTCTCCACGTTACTCTGGCCAACAGTCTTGGCCTACCTCCAGCATCTGTCACCCACAACATCTGTTCCCTCCTTGTAAAGTGCTGAACTATCTCACCTGGGTCAGTGCTATAGCTGATCACAGTGCCCGATCAGGATGTCACTGTGACAGGCAGCAGTGCAGATTGACCGGTCAATCAATGCAGTGCCGCAACATATGCACTAAATGAGATTTCCGTGCCCCCAGTCAGGTTACTCCCTGGGCAGTGACCCTGCTCACACCCTCCCCTAGTTCCACCTCTGATCACAATTATCTCTCTTGGAGAGTGTAGCAAATTGGAGTTGGGGGAATCTCACCTCTGCCATGCATGGTCACAATCTGGGCACAGGACCCAAATAGTGGGCAATGTGGCACTTCTTACAGTAGAGAATAAGTAACTTTATTCTTTACTTGTGTATTAAGGACCTTATTTGCATTAAATTCAGTCCACATGGGACCAAGACTTTCTGGCTTACTGAACAAAGTGGAATTGTTTCGTAGAGGGTGGAGAATTGTATTTTATCTGAAATTACCCCCTCTGCACAAAATACAAACAATTATACCCATACAAGTACCTTGTGGAAGTTGTTGCCCTCTATCTTCCTGTGGTCTCTCCCTGTTTCT
Source organism: Ascaphus truei (assembly GCF_040206685.1). NCBI lineage: Eukaryota > Metazoa > Chordata > Amphibia > Anura > Ascaphidae > Ascaphus > Ascaphus truei. Next base: position 152,801 of record NW_027456936.1, read on the forward strand.
CACCGTGCCTCCTCCCATTTCCTTGCACCTCTGCGTCTCCGCATATATCCCTATACTCAGAGCCGGCTCCGGTCAGTGACATGGGATGCCCAAATATGAGCATACCCATATATGGGCATCCATGCCACTGACCGGAGCCCGCTCTGTTGCGGATATGGAGAGAGACTGGGAGATTTACATCCCCTTATAATTCATATGGTGCATAGTACCGGCACGTATTGTTTTACCGGTACTGTGTACCTTCCTACTTTCACACTGGTACAGTATATGCTGCAGTGGGACTGAGAGGGATATATTGGTAACACATAGTCATTGTTGGGGGAATTCAATCCATTTTGAAAATAGTAATGAAATGTTTTTTACTTTTCTTTTTTTTCAGTAATGAAGAATGAAACATTTCTGTTAAAATTGAATTGGAGGTGAACTGGATTCATCATCAACTCTGCACCAGTGTGAATTGATGTTCTTTAATGTTCTGATAAGGTACATGCAACATCTCTTCCTCAACCCCTGCACCACTCTCTGCCTCTTGCCTCTCTCTCTCCACCTCCCTGCTAAGCGTATTAACCCATCTAATGTAATCCACATTCCATGTCTCACTTTACTCTTCACTTCTCACGTGCCCTCTGGAATGACTGCTCTCTGACTAACAAGGTCTATTTGTACATGACCTCTTCTGCTCTCATCCACCACCTCTCATTCCCCTCACCCCTTTCCTACTCGATACCTCAGCTTAATTGAACTCTCTCCTCTGACATCTACCCTTATCTCTAACCTCTCCTCACTTTCTGCTTAAACTAACTATCTTGTTAACTTTTACAATGCTATCATCTCCTCCTCCTCCCTCCTCCTCCTCCCTCCTCCATCATATATATGCCCCTTCTAGGCTCTGACACACTCATCCCTCTAAGGCCATGATTATCATGGGCACATGCTTGGTCATCCACAGTGTGTGCGAGCGATGCAGAGCCGCCTCGGACCTCAGTGCAGGGATTGCTGCATACCCCCAGCATCTGTCACCCACAAACAATACACACACTAATACTCCCCACAATACACACTATAATACCTCCTCAATACTAATCTCCCCAATAATATTATAGCTCCAAACACAATATACACAACACCCTTACACAAGATACACAATCTAGTACTCTCCTCTGCACCTCTACACACAATATAATACTCCCACACACACAATATACACACTACCCTCCTACCCCCATAAAATACAACCAATAATACACACACACTTTGTGGATGTTGGGACCAGCTCCCGGCATGCACCAGTGAAAGAGAGAGGCCCGCAGAAGCTCGGAAGAACTCCCTCCATCCGTGCCTTCCTCCGTTTCACATCTTCTCCCTGTCTCTCTCCCTCCCTTTCCTTGCATCTCCCTGCGTCTTTACGTATACCCAGTCAGTGACGGCTCTGGTCACGTGATGCCTTAATATGGGCTTATCCATATATGTTCATCCACGTCACTAATGTGATGCCCGCACTGTTGCGGAGCTGGTACTTACGACGGGCACTTATTGTTTTATCAGTACTGCGTACCTGACTCTACCGGCCTACTTTCAACACTAGTACAATATGTGCTTCACTACGAGTGAGTGGGGAATATTGGCATCACACAGTCACTGTTGAATATGCCATTCAATCCATTTTGAAAATAGTAATGCAATGTGGTTTTGTTTTGTTTGCTTTTTGCAGTAATGAAGAATGGAAAAGTTATATTAAAATTAAATTGGAGGGGGACTAGATTCAGCATTTCATCATGAACTCTGCACTTGTGAGAATTTAACTTCTTGAATACCCTGACAGGTACACGCAACATTAAGACTATAATCTGCTGTGCAAGCTTTCGTGCTATACCTCCCCCTCAGGTTTTGATTTATACATTTGCTCCCTCAATTCATGTCCTCTAATATTTGAAAGCTCTCTCCTAGCATTTTCTCTTTACCACAGAACGTCATCCCAATGTAACCTCTCTCTTGTTCTTTCTGCTTGCTGTTTCCTCACTCCTCTGTTAAACTTTTCTAATTTCTCTAACTTCCACACTCCTGCTTTTATCCACATGTTCTCCTCTTTCCTTCCCCTACCTTTGCATGTGTCTACACACTGCACCATTTGTACAGACCTCTATTGCAGCTATTTCTGCACTGCTCAATGAAAAGCACTCTTTAATATCCTATTCTCTGTGCCCCCTCTCTCTGCGCCCCCTCTTTTGGCGCCTCCTCTCTCTGCGCCCCCTCTCTCTGCGCCTATCTGTCTCATTCTCTCTACGTCCCTCTCTCTCTACATAGAGCTATCTCTGTCTCTCTCTACACCTATCTCTGTGTCTCCTTCTATGTTTGCTGATGTGTGGGATATCTCTTATAATCTTGAACCTGCTCATATACACATCGGGCCTCCCTGCCTCTGCCTCCCTGCTAAGAGTGTTAACCTATCTAATGTAATCCACATTCCTTTCCTTACTTTTCTCTTCCCTTCTCCTATGCCATCTGGAATGTCCGTTCTCTGACTAACAAGGCTCTAGTTGTACATGACCTCTTCTGCTCTCATCATTCACAATCAGTCATTCCCCTCACCCCATCTTACCTGTCCCACTGATTTGCCTCTGCTTAATTAAACTCTCCTCTGACATCTACTCTAACCTCTCTGCTCTCTCTCTCTTTCCGCTTAAACTAACAATCTTATTAACTCTTACAATGCTATCCTCCTATCTATATGCCCCCTCTAGGCTCTGACACACTTGTCCCTCTAGCCCACACCCTTGGCTAAATTCCCAAACATGTTCATCACACTTCCACTCGCTGTTCTTAATGCCTATGAAGGAAATCACACAATTGATATTTGATTTTTCTACAGTAAAAATGTCTCCAGTCCTGTATAAAGCTGCTCTCTGGGGCCAAACCACACTACTTTTTTTTCACATTCATCAACACTCAAATTTAATTTACGCTGTCTTTTTTTCCCTGTATTTGACTCCCTCCACTAACCTTCTCCTCACACTTGCCATCCTTCCTTCACTTCTCCTCAAGCATTTGACTACTTCAGAGGCAAGGTGGATGCCACCCACAAGGAGATTCCTTCTGTCCCTTCCCCCTTCTCTCCTTCTACCTAATTCTCCTTCTGCATTTGACTCCTTTTCTTCTCTTACAGAGCTGGAAGCTAATCATCTTCTCTTCTCCCTCTACCACATGCCCTCTAGATCGTATCCCCTCACACCTTACTGCATCTCTTAGTCCCCACTCTCACCCACATCTTCAATTCCTCCCTATTCTCTGGCTCTTTACCCTCTTACTTTAAGCCTGTAGTGGTCACCCTTTTCTCAGAAACAACCTACACCCTATGTGCCTTACTAACTACCGCCCTGTATCCCTCCTGCTGTTTGTCTCCTAATTGCTAGAATGTCAACATTCTTAAATCACATTCCCTCCTGGATCCTTTACAACCTGCCTTTCGTACAGCTCGTTCTACAGACTGTGCTTAAAGCAAATTCCCAAGGTCACTTTTCCCTACTAATCCTACTTGATCTATCTGCTGCGTTTGATGCTCTCAATCACTCTCCTCCTTCATATTCTAAACTCTCTCTTGGTATCCGTAACACAGTTCTATCCTGGTTTTCATCATAACTTTCCTGTCACACATTCTCCATCTCTGTTGCTAACATGTCTTCGTCTTCTATTGATCTGTCTGTGGGTATACATCAGGGCTCTGTTCTGAGATCTCTCTTTCTCTCTACATACTATCATTTGGTGACCTCATCAACTCTTTGTGACAATCCTATAAATAACAAATACAAATATCAGGTCATGGGAATAAGTGATTTGGACATAAAAGTAACATTTCGGAAGTGTGGACAACTAATACATCTTGTAGATTGCCTTTACAGTGTGATGTCATTGATTCAGTAGATTGTGTGCAGACCAGGACTGCAGTACAGTGTCACTCACATGGATGACTTGCGTGGTAGAAGCTCAAGAACAAGGATGTCAAACTCCAGTCCTCGAGGGCAGCAAACAGGCCAGGTTTTCAGGATATCCCTACTGAAAACCTGGCCTGTTTGGGACCCTCGAGGACTGGAGTTTGACATGCATGCTCTAGAAGGAGCACAGCTGTGGGTGGGAGGTGGATTTGCTTTGCATCAAATGGTTTGGAGCAAGGTTTATTGTATGTATTATCATAATAACAATGCAATGCTTAACTTTTATTTCAGGAGGGATGACTGCAGAACAGAAGTGAATATTGAAGCCATGTGTTCCTTTTCTTGCAAAAGAGAAAATTTGAAGGACAGTTGAAGAGAAGGAAAATTACTACACAGAGACAGATAAGCAATGTGTATATTTCTCATTTACCATTTAGTATTTGTCGTTTTATTGACTCCACACAATCCGGCTGCTACGGGTTTCACATTGAATATTTTCATCTCTACTCTACCCCTTCCTGTGATCTGAACCATGCAAGTTTTCGTTGATTCAATACATCATGAGTAGAGGGTGGCTACAGTATGAAGTAAAGACCCAAGGACCACATCTACTACCATTCATAACAAGAACATGTGCAGTAGCGCACAGCTGCAGTTCTATGTGATTGTTATGAAAGGTTGAGGTGGTTCAATTCTATGAATCTGGAGTGGGATGGATCCTGTTTGCATCATATGGTTTCATCTAGGCCAGTAGATTATATAACTTTCAGTACAGGTTACACATGGCATCAGTATTAGTGATTTAAAGAGGAGGAAAGCTTCAATGTGGAGAACAAAGCCAAGTAATGTTGAAGTTACTCCTTTTACCATTTACTTGGTCAGTCTGTACTGTGTACTCCCCACACAGCTGCTAAGGATCTTCCATTTTAAATACTTTCACCTCCTATTCTGCACTGCTTTGCTGCCCATTATTCAGAGATGCGTTCCAGTCATGTTTACCACTCTGAATCTCTCTGCAGTCATTGGTTCAGCACATCATGGGTAGAGCATGGCTACAGATACAGCAAGCTATTATTATTTTACCGGCTGATCATCCATAATATTGCATTAAAACATAGAATATCACTTAATTTCCAAAAGATTCAGTGATGCTGATAATGCAGAATCTCACAACATTTCCCATCATAATGCCATAATGCACCAGTGGGAGAAATAATCCTTGCTATATCTGTACATTGTGTGACGTATTACCTCCATGACCATTGAGAGCAAGTACATCTTCTGTATAGAGCGGCTGTGTTATGATGCAGTTATTGATCATCATTGACATAATCACAAGAATCTTATGCAAAGGGAAATTGTCCGCAGCGAAGTGAGATTTCAGCCCCCAAACGTCTGTAATATTAATGCAATGTCTTACTTTTGTTGCAGTGAACACTGAAGAGACGGATCTACTACAACACTGTACAGGATGAGCATACGCTACAAGCAGCAAAATGATCTTGCAGTTGACAGTATGTTGTTCTGGTAATGTGCACAATTATTATTTATGGGCTACACACCACAGTGCTGGACATATTCTGTTAACTTCAACTCTACTCCTAACATGGAGATGTCTTCCTGGTGTTACTGATTCAGTACATCATATGCACAGTGTGGTTATGATATGATGGATTGATTTAATGAACCCACCAACCAATGATGACATCTGCATCATCTTCTGTAAAGTGCAGCTACAGCATGATATTATCAGCATTTGGTGCGGTATAATCAGAGGTATCTATGTGCTTTTGTGCCTGTTTTAAGTCCTCCAGCTTAACGCCCCTACACCTCCCACTACACAGGCATACTTACTTATGCATACACTGACATCTGGCATACCTACACACACCCCAGGGCCACTTCCTTCCCCTGATGTCAGGGAGAGGATGGGCATGCAGAGTGCAGTAAGTCTCCACGTTACTCTGGCCAACAGTCTTGGCCTACCTCCAGCATCTGTCACCCACAACATCTGTTCCCTCCTTGTAAAGTGCTGAACTATCTCACCTGGGTCAGTGCTATAGCTGATCACAGTGCCCGATCAGGATGTCACTGTGACGGGCAGCAGTGCAGATTGACCGGTCAATCAATGCAGTGCCGCAACATATGCACTAAATGAGATTTCCGTGCCCCCAGTCAGGTTACTCCCTGGGCAGTGACCCTGCTCACACCCTCCCCTAGTTCCACCTCTGATCACAATTATCTCTCTTGGAGAGTGTAGCAAATTGGAGTTGGGGGAATCTCACCTCTGCCATGCATGGTCACAATCTGGGCACAGGACCCAAATAGTGGGCAATGTGGCACTTCTTACAGTAGAGAATAAGTAACTTTATTCTTTACTTGTGTATTAAGGACCTTATTTGCATTAAATTCAGTCCACATGGGACCAAGACTTTCTGGCTTACTGAACAAAGTGGAATTGTTTCGTAGAGGGTGGAGAATTGTATTTTATCTGAAATTACCCCCTCTGCACAAAATACAAACAATTATACCCATACAAGTACCTTGTGGAAGTTGTTGCCCTCTATCTTCCTGTGGTCTCTCCCTGTTTCTCACCGTGCCTCCTCCCATTTCCTTGCACCTCTGCGTCTCCGCATATATCCCTATACTCAGAGCCGGCTCCGGTCAGTGACATGGGATGCCCAAATATGAGCATACCCATATATGGGCATCCATGCCACTGACCGGAGCCCGCTCTGTTGCGGATATGGAGAGAGACTGGGAGATTTACATCCCCTTATAATTCATATGGTGCATAGTACCGGCACGTATTGTTTTACCGGTACTGTGTACCTTCCTACTTTCACACTGGTACAGTATATGCTGCAGTGGGACTGAGAGGGATATATTGGTAACACATAGTCATTGTTGGGGGAATTCAATCCATTTTGAAAATAGTAATGAAATGTTTTTTACTTTTCTTTTTTTTCAGTAATGAAGAATGAAACATTTCTGTTAAAATTGAATTGGAGGTGAACTGGATTCATCATCAACTCTGCACCAGTGTGAATTGATGTTCTTTAATGTTCTGATAAGGTACATGCAACATCTCTTCCTCAACCCCTGCACCACTCTCTGCCTCTTGCCTCTCTCTCTCCACCTCCCTGCTAAGCGTATTAACCCATCTAATGTAATCCACATTCCATGTCTCACTTTACTCTTCACTTCTCACGTGCCCTCTGGAATGACTGCTCTCTGACTAACAAGGTCTATTTGTACATGACCTCTTCTGCTCTCATCATCCACCACCTCTCATTCCCCTCACCCCTGTCCTACTCGATACCTCAGCTTAATTGAACTCTCTCCTCTGACATCTACCCTTATCTCTAACCTCTCCTCACTTTCTGCTTAAACTAACTATCTTGTTAACTTTTACAATGCTATCATCTCCTCCTCCTCCCTCCTCCTCCTCCCTCCTCCATCATATATATGCCCCTTCTAGGCTCTGACACACTCATCCCTCTAAGGCCATGATTATCATGGGCACATGCTTGGTCATCCACAGTGTGTGCGAGCGATGCAGAGCCGCCTCGGACCTCAGTGCAGGGATTGCTGCATACCCCCAGCATCTGTCACCCACAAACAATACACACACTAATACTCCCCACAATACACACTATAATACCTCCTCAATACTAATCTCCCCAATAATATTATAGCTCCAAACACAATATACACAACACCCTTACACAAGATACACAATCTAGTACTCTCCTCTGCACCTCTACACACAATATAATACTCCCACACACACAATATACACACTACCCTCCTACCCCCATAAAATACAACCAATAATACACACACACTTTGTGGATGTTGGGACCAGCTCCCGGCATGCACCAGTGAAAGAGAGAGGCCCGCAGAAGCTCGGAAGAACTCCCTCCATCCGTGCCTTCCTCCGTTTCACATCTTCTCCCTGTCTCTCTCCCTCCCTTTCCTTGCATCTCCCTGCGTCTTTACGTATACCCAGTCAGTGACGGCTCTGGTCACGTGATGCCTTAATATGGGCTTATCCATATATGTTCATCCACGTCACTAATGTGATGCCCGCACTGTTGCGGAGCTGGTACTTACGACGGGCACTTATTGTTTTATCAGTACTGCGTACCTGACTCTACCGGCCTACTTTCAACACTAGTACAATATGTGCTTCACTACGAGTGAGTGGGGAATATTGGCATCACACAGTCACTGTTGAATATGCCATTCAATCCATTTTGAAAATAGTAATGCAATGTGGTTTTGTTTTGTTTGCTTTTTGCAGTAATGAAGAATGGAAAAGTTATATTAAAATTAAATTGGAGGGGGACTAGATTCAGCATTTCATCATGAACTCTGCACTTGTGAGAATTTAACTTCTTGAATACCCTGACAGGTACACGCAACATTAAGACTATAATCTGCTGTGCAAGCTTTCGTGCTATACCTCCCCCTCAGGTTTTGATTTATACATTTGCTCCCTCAATTCATGTCCTCTAATATTTGAAAGCTCTCTCCTAGCATTTTCTCTTTACCACAGAACGTCATCCCAATGTAACCTCTCTCTTGTTCTTTCTGCTTGCTGTTTCCTCACTCCTCTGTTAAACTTTTCTAATTTCTCTAACTTCCACACTCCTGCTTTTATCCACATGTTCTCCTCTTTCCTTCCCCTACCTTTGCATGTGTCTACACACTGCACCATTTGTACAGACCTCTATTGCAGCTATTTCTGCACTGCTCAATGAAAAGCACTCTTTAATATCCTATTCTCTGTGCCCCCTCTCTCTGCGCCCCCTCTTTTGGCGCCTCCTCTCTCTGCGCCCCCTCTCTCTGCGCCTATCTGTCTCATTCTCTCTACGTCCCTCTCTCTCTACATAGAGCTATCTCTGTCTCTCTCTACACCTATCTCTGTGTCTCCTTCTATGTTTGCTGATGTGTGGGATATCTCTTATAATCTTGAACCTGCTCATATACACATCGGGCCTCCCTGCCTCTGCCTCCCTGCTAAGAGTGTTAACCTATCTAATGTAATCCACATTCCTTTCCTTACTTTTCTCTTCCCTTCTCCTATGCCATCTGGAATGTCCGTTCTCTGACTAACAAGGCTCTAGTTGTACATGACCTCTTCTGCTCTCATCATTCACAATCAGTCATTCCCCTCACCCCATCTTACCTGTCCCACTGATTTGCCTCTGCTTAATTAAACTCTCCTCTGACATCTACTCTAACCTCTCTGCTCTCTCTCTCTTTCCGCTTAAACTAACAATCTTATTAACTCTTACAATGCTATCCTCCTATCTATATGCCCCCTCTAGGCTCTGACACACTTGTCCCTCTAGCCCACACCCTTGGCTAAATTCCCAAACATGTTCATCACACTTCCACTCGCTGTTCTTAATGCCTATGAAGGAAATCACACAATTGATATTTGATTTTTCTACAGTAAAAATGTCTCCAGTCCTGTATAAAGCTGCTCTCTGGGGCCAAACCACACTACTTTTTTTTCACATTCATCAACACTCAAATTTAATTTACGCTGTCTTTTTTTCCCTGTATTTGACTCCCTCCACTAACCTTCTCCTCACACTTGCCATCCTTCCTTCACTTCTCCTCAAGCATTTGACTACTTCAGAGGCAAGGTGGATGCCACCCACAAGGAGATTCCTTCTGTCCCTTCCCCCTTCTCTCCTTCTACCTAATTCTCCTTCTGCATTTGACTCCTTTTCTTCTCTTACAGAGCTGGAAGCTAATCATCTTCTCTTCTCCCTCTACCACATGCCCTCTAGATCGTATCCCCTCACACCTTACTGCATCTCTTAGTCCCCACTCTCACCCACATCTTCAATTCCTCCCTATTCTCTGGCTCTTTACCCTCTTACTTTAAGCCTGTAGTGGTCACCCTTTTCTCAGAAACAACCTACACCCTATGTGCCTTACTAACTACCGCCCTGTATCCCTCCTGCTGTTTGTCTCCTAATTGCTAGAATGTCAACATTCTTAAATCACATTCCCTCCTGGATCCTTTACAACCTGCCTTTCGTACAGCTCGTTCTACAGACTGTGCTTAAAGCAAATTCCCAAGGTCACTTTTCCCTACTAATCCTACTTGATCTATCTGCTGCGTTTGATGCTCTCAATCACTCTCCTCCTTCATATTCTAAACTCTCTCTTGGTATCCGTAACACAGTTCTATCCTGGTTTTCATCATAACTTTCCTGTCACACATTCTCCATCTCTGTTGCTAACATGTCTTCGTCTTCTATTGATCTGTCTGTGGGTATACATCAGGGCTCTGTTCTGAGATCTCTCTTTCTCTCTACATACTATCATTTGGTGACCTCATCAACTCTTTGTGACAATCCTATAAATAACAAATACAAATATCAGGTCATGGGAATAAGTGATTTGGACATAAAAGTAACATTTCGGAAGTGTGGACAACTAATACATCTTGTAGATTGCCTTTACAGTGTGATGTCATTGATTCAGTAGATTGTGTGCAGACCAGGACTGCAGTACAGTGTCACTCACATGGATGACTTGCGTGGTAGAAGCTCAAGAACAAGGATGTCAAACTCCAGTCCTCGAGGGCAGCAAACAGGCCAGGTTTTCAGGATATCCCTACTGAAAACCTGGCCTGTTTGGGACCCTCGAGGACTGGAGTTTGACATGCATGCTCTAGAAGGAGCACAGCTGTGGGTGGGAGGTGGATTTGCTTTGCATCAAATGGTTTGGAGCAAGGTTTATTGTATGTATTATCATAATAACAATGCAATGCTTAACTTTTATTTCAGGAGGGATGACTGCAGAACAGAAGTGAATATTGAAGCCATGTGTTCCTTTTCTTGCAAAAGAGAAAATTTGAAGGACAGTTGAAGAGAAGGAAAATTACTACACAGAGACAGATAAGCAATGTGTATATTTCTCATTTACCATTTAGTATTTGTCGTTTTATTGACTCCACACAATCCGGCTGCTACGGGTTTCACATTGAATATTTTCATCTCTACTCTACCCCTTCCTGTGATCTGAACCATGCAAGTTTTCGTTGATTCAATACATCATGAGTAGAGGGTGGCTACAGTATGAAGTAAAGACCCAAGGACCACATCTACTACCATTCATAACAAGAACATGTGCAGTAGCGCACAGCTGCAGTTCTATGTGATTGTTATGAAAGGTTGAGGTGGTTCAATTCTATGAATCTGGAGTGGGATGGATCCTGTTTGCATCATATGGTTTCATCTAGGCCAGTAGATTATATAACTTTCAGTACAGGTTACACATGGCATCAGTATTAGTGATTTAAAGAGGAGGAAAGCTTCAATGTGGAGAACAAAGCCAAGTAATGTTGAAGTTACTCCTTTTACCATTTACTTGGTCAGTCTGTACTGTCTACTCCCCACACAGCTGCTAAGGATCTTCCATTTTAAATACTTTCACCTCCTATTCTGCACTGCTTTGCTGCCCATTATTCAGAGATGCGTTCCAGTCATGTTTACCACTCTGAATCTCTCTGCAGTCATTGGTTCAGCACATCATGGGTAGAGCATGGCTACAGATACAGCAAGCTATTATTATTTTACCGGCTGATCATCCATAATATTGCATTAAAACATAGAATATCACTTAATTTCCAAAAGATTCAGTGATGCTGATAATGCAGAATCTCACAACATTTCCCATCATAATGCCATAATGCACCAGTGGGAGAAATAATCCTTGCTATATCTGTACATTGTGTGACGTATTACCTCCATGACCATTGAGAGCAAGTACATCTTCTGTATAGAGCGGCTGTGTTATGATGCAGTTATTGATCATCATTGACATAATCACAAGAATCTTATGCAAAGGGAAATTGTCCGCAGCGAAGTGAGATTTCAGCCCCCAAACGTCTGTAATATTAATGCAATGTCTTACTTTTGTTGCAGTGAACACTGAAGAGACGGATCTACTACAACACTGTACAGGATGAGCATACGCTACAAGCAGCAAAATGATCTTGCAGTTGACAGTATGTTGTTCTGGTAATGTGCACAATTATTATTTATGGGCTACACACCACAGTGCTGGACATATTCTGTTAACTTCAACTCTACTCCTAACATGGAGATGTCTTCCTGGTGTTACTGATTCAGTACATCATATGCACAGTGTGGTTATGATATGATGGATTGATTTAATGAACCCACCAACCAATGATGACATCTGCATCATCTTCTGTAGAGTGCAGCTACAGCATGATATTATCAGCATTTGGTGCGGTATAATCAGAGGTATCTATGTGCTTTTGTGCCTGTTTTAAGTCCTCCAGCTTAACGCCCCTACACCTCCCACTACACAGGCATACTTACTTATGCATACACTGACATCTGGCATACCTACACACACCCCAGGGCCACTTCCTTCCCCTGATGTCAGGGAGAGGATGGGCATGCAGAGTGCAGTAAGTCTCCACGTTACTCTGGCCAACAGTCTTGGCCTACCTCCAGCATCTGTCACCCACAACATCTGTTCCCTCCTTGTAAAGTGCTGAACTATCTCACCTGGGTCAGTGCTATAGCTGATCACAGTGCCCGATCAGGATGTCACTGTGACAGGCAGCAGTGCAGATTGACCGGTCAATCAATGCAGTGCCGCAACATATGCACTAAATGAGATTTCCGTGCCCCCAGTCAGGTTACTCCCTGGGCAGTGACCCTGCTCACACCCTCCCCTAGTTCCACCTCTGATCACAATTATCTCTCTTGGAGAGTGTAGCAAATTGGAGTTGGGGGAATCTCACCTCTGCCATGCATGGTCACAATCTGGGCACAGGACCCAAATAGTGGGCAATGTGGCACTTCTTACAGTAGAGAATAAGTAACTTTATTCTTTACTTGTGTATTAAGGACCTTATTTGCATTAAATTCAGTCCACATGGGACCAAGACTTTCTGGCTTACTGAACAAAGTGGAATTGTTTCGTAGAGGGTGGAGAATTGTATTTTATCTGAAATTACCCCCTCTGCACAAAATACAAACAATTATACCCATACAAGTACCTTGTGGAAGTTGTTGCCCTCTATCTTCCTGTGGTCTCTCCCTGTTTCTCACCGTGCCTCCTCCCATTTCCTTGCACCTCTGCGTCTCCGCATATATCCCTATACTCAGAGCCGGCTCCGGTCAGTGACATGGGATGCCCAAATATGAGCATACCCATATATGGGCATCCATGCCACTGACCGGAGCCCGCTCTGTTGCGGATATGGAGAGAGACTGGGAGATTTACATCCCCTTATAATTCATATGGTGCATAGTACCGGCACGTATTGTTTTACCGGTACTGTGTACCTTCTTACTTTCACACTGGTACAGTATGTGCTGCAGTGGGACTGAGAGGGATATATTGGTAACACATAGTCATTGGTGGGGGAATTCAATCCATTTTGAAAATAGTAATGCATTGTTTTTTACTTTTTTTTTTTGCAGTAATGAAGAATGAAAAAGTTCTGTTAAAATTGAATTGGACGTGAACTGGATTCAGCATTTCATCATCAACTCTGCACCAGTGTGAATTGACGTTCTTTAATGTTCTGACAAGGTACATGCAACATCTCTTCCTCTACCCCTACACCACCCTCTGCCTCTTGCCTCTCTCTCCACCTCCCTGCTAAGCGTATTAACCCATCTAATGTAATCCACATTCCTTGTCTCACTTTACTCTTCCCTTCTCACGTGCCCTCTGGAATGTCCACCACTTCTCATTCCCCTCACCCCTGTCCTACTCGATACCTCAGCTTAATTGAACTCTCTCCTCTGACATCTACCCTTATCTCTAACCTCTCCTCACTTTCTGCTTAAACTAACTATCTTGTTAACTCTTACAATGCTATCATCTCCTCCTCCCTCCTCCTCCATCATCTATATGCCCCTTATAGGCTCTGACACACTCATCCCTCTAAGGCCGTGATTATCATGGGCACACGCTTGGTCGTCCACAGTGCGTGCGAGCGATGCAGGGCCTCCCCGTCGCCTCGGACCTCAGTGCAGGGATTGCTGGAGCGACAGGCATGCGCTAACTTTGCCTTCTGTTGCGTGCTTACTATAGACGCAGCCTAACCCATGCATTGGTTTAATTCACAAGCACGCTCTCATCACACTTCATCACATCACACTGCTGCTCTTAACACCTATGGAGGAAATCTCACAGTCTGATTTTCTACACTAAACCTTTGTCCTGTTCTGTAAAACTCTGCTCCTTTTTTTAAGGTCAAACACTACTTTTTCCTCACTCATCAACACTCCAATTTCATTCACACTGTCTTCTATGTATTTGAGTCCCACCACTGACTTTCTCCTCCCACTTAACATCCATCCTTTATTTCTCCTCAAGCCTTTGCTCACTTGAGGCAAGGTGGATGCCATCCACAAGTAGATTCGTTCTCTCCCTTCCCCCTCTCTCTTTTTCTATCTAGATCTCATTGCACTCTTGACTCCTTTTCTCCTGTCACAAAGCTGGAACCTGATCTTCTCTTCTCCCTCTACCACATGCCCTCTCAATCCTATATTCTCACTCTCACCCACATCTTCAATTCCTCCATATCCTTTGGCTCTTTCAACTCTTCCTTTTAAGCATGCAGTGGTCACCCCTATTCTCAAAAATAACCTTGACCTTGTGTGAATTTCTAACTATCGCCCTGTATCCGTCCTACCATTTGCCTCCTAATTGCTAGAACGTCTTGTGATCTCCCGTTTGATCAACATTCTTAAATCACATGCTCCTCTGGGCCCTTCACAATCTGCCTTTCCCAATGTAACCAATTATGTACATAAAGAAAATTCCCAAGGTCCATTTTACTTACTAATCCTGCTTGATCTCTCTTCTGCTTTTGATACTGTCAATCACTCTTCTCATTCATATTCTAAACTCTTTCTTCGTATCCGCAGCAAACTTATATCCTGGTTTTCATCATACTTCTCCATCACACATTCTCCATCTCTGTTGCTAACGTGTCTTTGTCTCCTGTTGTTTTGTCTGTTGGTATACCTCAGGACTCTGTTCTGGGACCTCTCTCACTACATACTATCACTAGTTGACCTTATCAACTATTTTGGCCCTTGATATCATCTCTATGCAGATGATACACACACCTATCCACCCTACCGTCACTCCTGCAATTTAGTTCCTAGTTTCGGGTCGCCTCCTGGCTATATCCTCCATGGATGACACTCTTCTGCCTTAAACCTAATGTCTAAAACTGAGCTCCTCATATTTCCCCCTAAATCTGGCCTAATATCACCTTTCTCCATCGCAGTAAACAGTACTACCATCATCCTGTCATGAAAGCACATTGCCTAGGAGTAACATTTGACTCTTCCCTTTCCATCTTCATTCACGACACTGGCTAAAGTTTGTCGATTCTTTCTCTGTAATATTTCCAAGATTTGCCCTTTTCTCTGTCAATCTACTGCTAAAACGCCAATGCATGCCCTTATCGTATGGGTTAACATACTGCTAACAGGGCTCCCTGCTTCACAACTTTCTCATTTGCAATCTATCCAAAACTCTGCTGCTTGAATAATTTCCCTTTCTCCCACAACAGTATCTGCTCATCTCCTCCTCCTCCTTAAATCCCTCTCCTTGCTTCCCATCAAGTTTCAGATCACCTACAAAGTTCTCCTCCTTACCTTTTTGTTAAGGTTCTCTATTAGTGGTGTACCGAGTACCCGGCGTTACCCAACACATTTCCAGCTACCCGGACATTACTCGAAACCGGCCACTGAGAAGTGGACTTGGCCGGGTAATACCCGGCGTCGGGTAATGTCAGGGCAGCTGGAAATAATCTTTTATACTTACCTTTCCTAAGACATCTAGGATCAGCAGCAGCAGTCCTCTGATGTTGGCAGCATCAGAGGTGTCTTCACCTGGCAGGGGGAGCTGCAGGAATCACTTCCACAGCACCGAAGCAGGTAAGCTGTGTCTGTGAGCCTGCAGCTCCCCCGCCGGCTGAAGACACCACAGATGCTGCCACCGTCACAGGACTGCTGCTGATCCTAGATGTCACCGCCACCCGGAAGGTAAGTGCCAAACCGTGTACCCGACCGGGTAGAACCTTTCATTTTGGCCGGGTACCCGTTACCCATTTTTTTATAGTTGAGGACCCAGTCCAACACTATTCTCTATTCATCTGCTCCTTCCTACATATCATCTTTGGTCTCGTTATGCCCTTCCTCGTCTCCTAAGCTCTACTAATAACTGTCTCCATTATACTTCTTACACCTCTACTGCGCACTCGCTCTCTTGCCTGAAACCCTTTCCCATCAATTTACCTGTGAAACTCACACACACTCAGTATATGCCAACATACCCTCTTCCACCCACATTTAAGATCAACCTTAAAATTCACAACTTAAATGAAGCATTTCAATAGCTTTTACTCGTTGCTACTGTCACTCATTCAGTCACTAACTATTGTTCCCAAGAAGTGCTTTATACTACAAGTACCCACCATTAAGGACAAGCATTGTCATCTACTGCACTTGTTCCCCCACCTGTTGTCTCTCTGTAAGTCTCCTTACATTTCTCTTAGATTGTAAACTACCCAGGACAGGGATTTACTTTCCTATTGTCTGTTTTTGTTTGTTGAACTTATTGTATAATAATTTCCTGTACTTTTTGGTCTCTCTTGTAAAGCGCTGAGTACACAATGGGTGGTATATAAATAGAGATATTTGCAGAGTCTAGAGACAAGGCACACGTGTATAGGTAGCTACAGTTTATCCGGGACCGTATGCATCCTTGAAGTGCCTGTCCCAGTTATTTTCTATTGATTGCAATGTAGGAGTGTCTGTCCTGTCTTATTTTTTTTATTATTATTATTATTATTATTATTATATATACAAAGATTGTTTCCTGTCGTTAGCATGACATTGTGTGACACAGTGTGATGTCATTGATTCAGTAGATTGTGTGCAGACCGGGACTGCAGTACAGTTTCACTGACATGAATAACTTGTGTGGTAGAAGCTCTAGAAGGAGCACAGCTGTGGGAGGGAGGTGGATTTGCTTTGTATCACATGGTTTGGAGCAAGGTTCATTGTATGTATCGTCAATAATAATTATAATAATAATAATGCAATGCTTAACTTTTTTATTTCAAGAGGAAAGACTGCAGAACAGAAGTGAATATTGAAGCCATGTGTTCATTTTCTTGCAAAATAGAAAATTGAAGGACAGTTGAAGAGGAGGAAAATGACTACACAGAGACAGATAAGCAATGTGTATATTTCTCATTTAGTATTTGTCGTTTTATTGACTCCAAAAAATCCGGCTGCTAAGGGTTTCGCATTGGACATATTCACCTCTACTCCACCCCTTCCTGTGATCTGTACCATGCAGATTTTTGTTGATTCAATACATCATGAATAGAGTGTGGCTACAGTATGAAGTACTGACCCAAGGACCACATCTACTACCATTCATAACAAGAACATGTGCAGTAGCGCACTGCTGCAGTTCTATGTTATTGCTATGAAAGGTTGAGGTGGTGCAATCATATGAATCTTGAGTGGGAGGGATCCTGTTTGCATCATTTAATTTGATCTAGGCCAGTAGAGTATATAACTCTCAGTACAGGTTACATATGGCATCAGTATTAGTGATTTAAAGAACAGAAAAACAGGAGTGGAGAACAAAACCAAGTAATGTTGAAGTTACTACTTTTTACTATTTACTTGGTCAGTCTGTACTGTCTACTCCCCACACAGCTGCTAAGGGTTTCCATTTGAGATACATTCACCTTCTACTCTGCACTACTGTGCTACCCTCTATTCAGAGATGAGTTCAAGTCATGTTTACCACTCTAAATCGCTCTGCAGTCATTGATTCAGCACATCATGGGTAGAGCATGGCTATAGATACAGCAAGCTTTATTTTACCCTAATATTGCATTAAAAAATAGAATATCACTCAGTTTCCTACAGATTTACTGATGCTGATAATGCAGAATCTCACCCTCCCATCATAATACACCAGAGGAAGAAATAATCCTCGCTATATATGTACATTGTGTGACATATTGCCTCCATGACCATTGATGGCAAATACATATTCTGTATAGAGCAGCTGTGTTATGATGTAGTTGTTATTGATCATCATTGAGATATAATCACAAGAATCTTATGCAAAGGGAAACTGTCATTAGCATAGTGGGATTTCAGCCCCCAAACTTCTGTAATATTAATGCAATGTCTTACTTTTATTGCAGTGAACACCGAAGAGACGGATCTACTACAACACTGCACAGGACAAGAGTATACACTACAAGCAGCAAAATGATCATGCAGTTGACAATATGTTGTTCTGGTAATGTGCACAATTATTATGTATGGGCTCCACACCACAGTGCTGGACATATTTTGTTAACTTCAACACTACCCCTACCATGGAGATGTCTTCCTGTGATTGGTGTTACTGATTCAGTACATCATATGCACAGTGTGGCTATTATATGATGGATTGATTTAATGAACCCACCAAACACTGATGACATCTGTATCATCTTCTGTAAAGTGCATCTACAGCAGGATATTATCAGCATTTGGGGTGATATAATCAGAGGCATCTATGTGCTTTTGTGCTGGGTAAAGTCCTCCAGCTGAACCGCCCCCCGCCCCCCACCCCCCTACACCTCCTGCACACAGGCAAACTTACTTACACACACAGCACACTTACTTATGCACACTGACACTTGGCATACCTACACACACACACCCCACAGCCACTGGCATGCATGCAGAGTCCTGGGCATGCAGGATGGGCATGCAGAGTACAGAATATCTCCACCTTGCTCTGGCCCGTACTCTTGGCCTACCCCCAGCATCTGTCACCCACAACCTCTGTTCCCTCCCTGTAAATTGCTGCACTAACACACCTTGGTCAGCGCTGCAACCGATCACAGCACCGGATCATGTCACTGTGATAGGAAGCAGTGCTAATTGACCGGTCAATCAATGCCACGTGGCAACATACGCACCAAAAGAGATTTCCATGCCCCCTGACAGGCTACTCCCTGGGCAGTGACCCTGCTCATCTTCCACCTCTGATCACAATATTCTCTCTTGGAGAGTGTAGCAAATTGGAGTTGGGGGAATTTCACCTCTGCAGTACATGTAGAGTCCTGTATGCAGAGTACAGAAAGTCTCCACCTTAGTCTGGCCCGTACTCTTGGCCTACCCACAGCATCTGTCACCCACAAATAATACATACACTAATACTCCCCACAATACACACTTTAATACCTCCTCAATAATAATCTCCCCAATAATATTATAGTCTTAAACACAATATACACAATACCCCCTAACACAAGATACCCAATCTAACACTCTCCTCTGCACCTCAACATAATATACACACTATAATACCCTACACACAATATAATACTCCCACACACACACAATATACACACTATCCTCCTACCGCCATAAAACACAACCAATAATACACACACACTTTGTGGATGTTGGGACCAGCTCCTTGCATGCACCAGTGAAAGAGAGAGGCCTGCCATCCGTGCCTCCCTCCGTTTCCCATCTTCTCCCTGTCTCTCTCCCTCCCTTTCTTTGCATCTCCCTGCATCTTTGCGTATACCCAGTCAGTGACGGCTCCGGTCACGTGATGCCTTAATATGGGCTTATCCATATATCTGTTGCAGAGATGGAGAGAGACCTGGAGATTTTACATTTCCTTATAATTCATATTGGTACTTAGTACGGGCACTTATTGTTTTATCAGTACTGGGTACCTGACCGTACTGGCCTACGAGTGAGAAGGCAATATTGGCATCACACAGTTACTGTTGAATATGTCATTCAATCCATTTTGAAAATAGTAATGCAATGTGGTTTTGTTTTGTTTGCTTTTTGCAGTAATGAAGAATGAAAAAGTTATATTAAAATTAAATTGGAGGGGAACTGGATTCAGCATTTCTTCATGAACTCTGCACTTGTGAGCATTGACCTTCTTGAGTGCCCTGACAGGTACACGCAACTTTAAGACTATAATCTTCATCAACTGCTGTGCAAGCTTTCGTGCTATACCTCCCCCTCCGGTTTTGATTTATACATTTGCTCTCTCAATTCATTTCCTCTAATATCTGGAGGCTCTCTCCTAGCATTTCTCTCTACCACAGCACGTCATCCCAATGTAACCTCTCTCTTGTTCTTTCTGTTTACTGTTTCCTCACTCCTCTGTAAAACTTTTCTAATTTCTCTAACTTCCACACTCCTGCTTTTATCCACATGTTCTATACACTTTCCTTCCCCTACCTTTGCATGTGTCTACACAAAGCACCATTTGTACAGACCTCTATTGCAGCTATTTCTGCACTGCTCAATGAAATGCACTCCTGCACATCCTATTCTCTTCCACCTTCCCTCATTCTCTACGCCTCCCTCTCTCTATGTCTCCTCTCTCTACGCCTATCTGTCTCATTCTCTTGACGCCCTTCTCTCTCTACATATCCCTATCTCTGTCTCTCTCTACACCTATCTCTGTGTCTCCTTCTATGCTCGCTGATGTTGGGGGATATCTCTTATAATCTTGGACCGGCTCATATACACATCAGGCCTCCCTACTAAGAGTGTTAACCTATCTAATGTAATCCACATTCCTTTCCTTACTTTTCTCTTCCCTTCTCCTGTGCCCTCTGGAATGTCCACTCTTACTAACAAGGCTCTAGTTGTACATAACCTCTTCTGCTCTCATCAGTCACAATCAGTCATTCCCCTCACCGCATCTTACCTGTCCCACTGATTTGCCTCTGCTTAATTAAACTCTCCTCTGACATCTACTCTAACCTCTCTGCTCTCTCTCTCTTTCCGCTTAAACTAACAATCTTATTAACTCTTACAATGCTATCCTCCTATCTATATGCCCCCTCTAGGCTCTGACACACTTGTCCCTCTAGCCCACACCCTTGGCTAAATTCCCAAACATGTTCATCACACTTCCACTCGCTGTTCTTAATGCCTATGAAGGAAATCACACAATTGATATTTGATTTTTCTACAGTAAAAATGTCTCCAGTCCTGTATAAAGCTGCTCTCTGGGGCCAAACCACACTACTTTTTTTTCACATTCATCAACACTCAAATTTAATTTACGCTGTCTTTTTTTCCCTGTATTTGACTCCCTCCACTAACCTTCTCCTCACACTTGCCATCCTTCCTTCACTTCTCCTCAAGCATTTGACTACTTCAGAGGCAAGGTGGATGCCACCCACAAGGAGATTCCTTCTGTCCCTTCCCCCTTCTCTCCTTCTACCTAATTCTCCTTCTGCATTTGACTCCTTTTCTTCTCTTACAGAGCTGGAAGCTAATCATCTTCTCTTCTCCCTCTACCACATGCCCTCTAGATCGTATCCCCTCACACCTTACTGCATCTCTTAGTCCCCACTCTCACCCACATCTTCAATTCCTCCCTATTCTCTGGCTCTTTACCCTCTTACTTTAAGCCTGTAGTGGTCACCCTTTTCTCAGAAACAACCTACACCCTATGTGCCTTACTAACTACCGCCCTGTATCCCTCCTGCTGTTTGTCTCCTAATTGCTAGAATGTCAACATTCTTAAATCACATTCCCTCCTGGATCCTTTACAACCTGCCTTTCGTACAGCTCGTTCTACAGACTGTGCTTAAAGCAAATTCCCAAGGTCACTTTTCCCTACTAATCCTACTTGATCTATCTGCTGCGTTTGATGCTCTCAATCACTCTCCTCCTTCATATTCTAAACTCTCTCTTGGTATCCGTAACACAGTTCTATCCTGGTTTTCATCATAACTTTCCTGTCACACATTCTCCATCTCTGTTGCTAACATGTCTTCGTCTTCTATTGATCTGTCTGTGGGTATACATCAGGGCTCTGTTCTGAGATCTCTCTTTCTCTCTACATACTATCATTTGGTGACCTCATCAACTCTTTGTGACAATCCTATAAATAACAAATACAAATATCAGGTCATGGGAATAAGTGATTTGGACATAAAAGTAACATTTCGGAAGTGTGGACAACTAATACATCTTGTAGATTGCCTTTACAGTGTGATGTCATTGATTCAGTAGATTGTGTGCAGACCAGGACTGCAGTACAGTGTCACTCACATGGATGACTTGCGTGGTAGAAGCTCAAGAACAAGGATGTCAAACTCCAGTCCTCGAGGGCAGCAAACAGGCCAGGTTTTCAGGATATCCCTACTGAAAACCTGGCCTGTTTGGGACCCTCGAGGACTGGAGTTTGACATGCATGCTCTAGACGGAGCACAGCTGTGGGTGGGAGGTGGATTTGCTTTGCATCAAATGGTTTGGAGCAAGGTTTATTGTATGTAGTAACATAATAACAATGCAATGCTTAACTTTTATTTCAGGAGGGATGACTGCAGAACAGAAGTGAATATTGAAGCCATGTGTTCCTTTTCTTGCAAAAGAGAAAATTTGAAGGACAGTTGAAGAGAAGGAAAATTACTACACAGAGACAGATAAGCAATGTGTATATTTCTCATTTACCATTTAGTATTTGTCGTTTTATTGACTCCACACAATCCGGCTGCTACGGGTTTCACATTGAATATTTTCATCTCTACTCTACCCCTTCCTGTGATCTGAACCATGCAAGTTTTCGTTGATTCAATACATCATGAGTAGAGGGTGGCTACAGTATGAAGTAAAGACCCCAAGGACCACATCTACTACCATTCATAACAAGAACATGTGCAGTAGCGCACAGCTGCAGTTCTATGTGATTGTTATGAAAGATTGAGGTGGTTCAATTCTATGAATCTGGAGTGGGATGGATCCTGTTTGCATCATATGGTTTCATCTAGGCCAGTAGATTATATAACTCTCAGTACAGGTTACACATGGCATCAGTATTAGTGATTTAAAGAGGAGGAAAGCTTCAATGTGGAGAACAAAGCCAAGTAATGTTGAAGTTACTCCTTTTACCATTTACTTGGTCAGTCTGTACTGTGTACTCCCCACACAGCTGCTAAGGATCTTCCATTTTAAATACTTTCACCTCCTATTCTGCACTGCTTTGCTGCCCATTATTCAGAGATGCGTTCCAGTCATGTTTACCACTCTGAATCTCTCTGCAGTCATTGGTTCAGCACATCATGGGTAGAGCATGGCTACAGATACAGCAAGCTATTATTATTTTACCGGCTGATCATCCATAATATTGCATTAAAACATAGAATATCACTTAATTTCCAAAAGATTCAGTGATGCTGATAATGCAGAATCTCACAACATTTCCCATCATAATGCCATAATGCACCAGTGGGAGAAATAATCCTTGCTATATCTGTACATTGTGTGACGTATTACCTCCATGACCATTGAGAGCAAGTACATCTTCTGTATAGAGCGGCTGTGTTATGATGCAGTTATTGATCATCATTGACATAATCACAAGAATCTTATGCAAAGGGAAATTGTCCGCAGCGAAGTGAGATTTCAGCCCCCAAACGTCTGTAATATTAATGCAATGTCTTACTTTTGTTGCAGTGAACACTGAAGAGACGGATCTACTACAACACTGTACAGGATGAGCATACGCTACAAGCAGCAAAATGATCTTGCAGTTGACAGTATGTTGTTCTGGTAATGTGCACAATTATTATTTATGGGCTACACACCACAGTGCTGGACATATTCTGTTAACTTCAACTCTACTCCTAACATGGAGATGTCTTCCTGGTGTTACTGATTCAGTACATCATATGCACAGTGTGGTTATGATATGATGGATTGATTTAATGAACCCACCAACCAATGATGACATCTGCATCATCTTCTGTAAAGTGCAGCTACAGCATGATATTATCAGCATTTGGTGCGGTATAATCAGAGGTATCTATGTGCTTTTGTGCCTGTTTTAAGTCCTCCAGCTTAACGCCCCTACACCTCCCACTACACAGGCATACTTACTTATGCATACACTGACATCTGGCATACCTACACACACCCCAGGGCCACTTCCTTCCCCTGATGTCAGGGAGAGGATGGGCATGCAGAGTGCAGTAAGTCTCCACGTTACTCTGGCCAACAGTCTTGGCCTACCTCCAGCATCTGTCACCCACAACATCTGTTCCCTCCTTGTAAAGTGCTGAACTATCTCACCTGGGTCAGTGCTATAGCTGATCACAGTGCCCGATCAGGATGTCACTGTGACAGGCAGCAGTGCAGATTGACCGGTCAATCAATGCAGTGCCGCAACATATGCACTAAATGAGATTTCCGTGCCCCCAGTCAGGTTACTCCCTGGGCAGTGACCCTGCTCACACCCTCCCCTAGTTCCACCTCTGATCACAATTATCTCTCTTGGAGAGTGTAGCAAATTGGAGTTGGGGGAATCTCACCTCTGCCATGCATGGTCACAATCTGGGCACAGGACCCAAATAGTGGGCAATGTGGCACTTCTTACAGTAGAGAATAAGTAACTTTATTCTTTACTTGTGTATTAAGGACCTTATTTGCATTAAATTCAGTCCACATGGGACCAAGACTTTCTGGCTTACTGAACAAAGTGGAATTGTTTCGTAGAGGGTGGAGAATTGTATTTTATCTGAAATTACCCCCTCTGCACAAAATACAAACAATTATACCCATACAAGTACCTTGTGGAAGTTGTTGCCCTCTATCTTCCTGTGGTCTCTCCCTGTTTCTCACCGTGCCTCCTCCCATTTCCTTGCACCTCTGCGTCTCCGCATATATCCCTATACTCAGAGCCGGCTCCGGTCAGTGACATGGGATGCCCAAATATGAGCATACCCATATATGGGCATCCATGCCACTGACCGGAGCCCGCTCTGTTGCGGATATGGAGAGAGACTGGGAGATTTACATCCCCTTATAATTCATATGGTGCATAGTACCGGCACGTATTGTTTTACCGGTACTGTGTACCTTCCTACTTTCACACTGGTACAGTATATGCTGCAGTGGGACTGAGAGGGATATATTGGTAACACATAGTCATTGTTGGGGGAATTCAATCCATTTTGAAAATAGTAATGAAATGTTTTTTACTTTTCTTTTTTTTCAGTAATGAAGAATGAAACATTTCTGTTAAAATTGAATTGGAGGTGAACTGGATTCATCATCAACTCTGCACCAGTGTGAATTGATGTTCTTTAATGTTCTGATAAGGTACATGCAACATCTCTTCCTCAACCCCTGCACCACTCTCTGCCTCTTGCCTCTCTCTCTCCACCTCCCTGCTAAGCGTATTAACCCATCTAATGTAATCCACATTCCATGTCTCACTTTACTCTTCACTTCTCACGTGCCCTCTGGAATGACTGCTCTCTGACTAACAAGGTCTATTTGTACATGACCTCTTCTGCTCTCATCCACCACCTCTCATTCCCCTCACCCCTGTCCTACTCGATACCTCAGCTTAATTGAACTCTCTCCTCTGACATCTACCCTTATCTCTAACCTCTCCTCACTTTCTGCTTAAACTAACTATCTTGTTAACTTTTACAATGCTATCATCATCTCCTCCTCCCTCCTCCTCCTTCCTCCTCCCTCCTCCATTATATATATACCCCTTCTAGGCTCTGACACACTCATCCCTCTAAGGCCATGATTATCATGGGCACATGCTTGGTCGTCCACAGTGCGTGCGAGCGATGCAGAGCCGCCTCGGACCTCAGTGCAGGGATTGCTGCATACCCCCAGCATCTGTCACCCACAAACAATACACACACTAATACTCCCCACAATACACACTATAATACCTCCTCAATACTAATCTCCCCAATAATATTATAGCTCCAAACACAATATACACAACACCCTTACACAAGATACACAATCTAGTACTCTCCTCTGCACCTCTACACACAATATAATACTCCCACACACACAATATACACACTACCCTCCTACCCCCATAAAATACAACCAATAATACACACACACTTTGTGGATGTTGGGACCAGCTCCCGGCATGCACCAGTGAAAGAGAGAGGCCCGCAGAAGCTCGGAAGAACTCCCTCCATCCGTGCCTTCCTCCGTTTCACATCTTCTCCCTGTCTCTCTCCCTCCCTTTCCTTGCATCTCCCTGCGTCTTTACGTATACCCAGTCAGTGACGGCTCTGGTCACGTGATGCCTTAATATGGGCTTATCCATATATGTTCATCCACGTCACTAATGTGATGCCCGCACTGTTGCGGAGCTGGTACTTACGACGGGCACTTATTGTTTTATCAGTACTGCGTACCTGACTCTACCGGCCTACTTTCAACACTAGTACAATATGTGCTTCACTACGAGTGAGTGGGGAATATTGGCATCACACAGTCACTGTTGAATATGCCATTCAATCCATTTTGAAAATAGTAATGCAATGTGGTTTTGTTTTGTTTGCTTTTTGCAGTAATGAAGAATGGAAAAGTTATATTAAAATTAAATTGGAGGGGGACTAGATTCAGCATTTCATCATGAACTCTGCACTTGTGAGAATTTAACTTCTTGAATACCCTGACAGGTACACGCAACATTAAGACTATAATCTGCTGTGCAAGCTTTCGTGCTATACCTCCCCCTCAGGTTTTGATTTATACATTTGCTCCCTCAATTCATGTCCTCTAATATTTGAAAGCTCTCTCCTAGCATTTTCTCTTTACCACAGAACGTCATCCCAATGTAACCTCTCTCTTGTTCTTTCTGCTTGCTGTTTCCTCACTCCTCTGTTAAACTTTTCTAATTTCTCTAACTTCCACACTCCTGCTTTTATCCACATGTTCTCCTCTTTCCTTCCCCTACCTTTGCATGTGTCTACACACTGCACCATTTGTACAGACCTCTATTGCAGCTATTTCTGCACTGCTCAATGAAAAGCACTCTTTAATATCCTATTCTCTGTGCCCCCTCTCTCTGCGCCCCCTCTTTTGGCGCCTCCTCTCTCTGCGCCCCCTCTCTCTGCGCCTATCTGTCTCATTCTCTCTACGTCCCTCTCTCTCTACATAGAGCTATCTCTGTCTCTCTCTACACCTATCTCTGTGTCTCCTTCTATGTTTGCTGATGTGTGGGATATCTCTTATAATCTTGAACCTGCTCATATACACATCGGGCCTCCCTGCCTCTGCCTCCCTGCTAAGAGTGTTAACCTATCTAATGTAATCCACATTCCTTTCCTTACTTTTCTCTTCCCTTCTCCTATGCCATCTGGAATGTCCGTTCTCTGACTAACAAGGCTCTAGTTGTACATGACCTCTTCTGCTCTCATCATTCACAATCAGTCATTCCCCTCACCCCATCTTACCTGTCCCACTGATTTGCCTCTGCTTAATTAAACTCTCCTCTGACATCTACTCTAACCTCTCTGCTCTCTCTCTCTTTCCGCTTAAACTAACAATCTTATTAACTCTTACAATGCTATCCTCCTATCTATATGCCCCCTCTAGGCTCTGACACACTTGTCCCTCTAGCCCACACCCTTGGCTAAATTCCCAAACATGTTCATCACACTTCCACTCGCTGTTCTTAATGCCTATGAAGGAAATCACACAATTGATATTTGATTTTTCTACAGTAAAAATGTCTCCAGTCCTGTATAAAGCTGCTCTCTGGGGCCAAACCACACTACTTTTTTTTCACATTCATCAACACTCAAATTTAATTTACGCTGTCTTTTTTTCCCTGTATTTGACTCCCTCCACTAACCTTCTCCTCACACTTGCCATCCTTCCTTCACTTCTCCTCAAGCATTTGACTACTTCAGAGGCAAGGTGGATGCCACCCACAAGGAGATTCCTTCTGTCCCTTCCCCCTTCTCTCCTTCTACCTAATTCTCCTTCTGCATTTGACTCCTTTTCTTCTCTTACAGAGCTGGAAGCTAATCATCTTCTCTTCTCCCTCTACCACATGCCCTCTAGATCGTATCCCCTCACACCTTACTGCATCTCTTAGTCCCCACTCTCACCCACATCTTCAATTCCTCCCTATTCTCTGGCTCTTTACCCTCTTACTTTAAGCCTGTAGTGGTCACCCTTTTCTCAGAAACAACCTACACCCTATGTGCCTTACTAACTACCGCCCTGTATCCCTTCTGCTGTTTGTCTCCTAATTGCTAGAATGTCAACATTCTTAAATCACATTCCCTCCTGGATCCTTTACAACCTGCCTTTCGTACAGCTCGTTCTACAGACTGTGCTTAAAGCAAATTCCCAAGGTCACTTTTCCCTACTAATCCTACTTGATCTATCTGCTGCGTTTGATGCTCTCAATCACTCTCCTCCTTCATATTCTAAACTCTCTCTTGGTATCCGTAACACAGTTCTATCCTGGTTTTCATCATAACTTTCCTGTCACACATTCTCCATCTCTGTTGCTAACATGTCTTCGTCTTCTATTGATCTGTCTGTGGGTATACATCAGGGCTCTGTTCTGAGATCTCTCTTTCTCTCTACATACTATCATTTGGTGACCTCATCAACTCTTTGTGACAATCCTATAAATAACAAATACAAATATCAGGTCATGGGAATAAGTGATTTGGACATAAAAGTAACATTTCGGAAGTGTGGACAACTAATACATCTTGTAGATTGCCTTTACAGTGTGATGTCATTGATTCAGTAGATTGTGTGCAGACCAGGACTGCAGTACAGTGTCACTCACATGGATGACTTGCGTGGTAGAAGCTCAAGAACAAGGATGTCAAACTCCAGTCCTCGAGGGCAGCAAACAGGCCAGGTTTTCAGGATATCCCTACTGAAAACCTGGCCTGTTTGGGACCCTCGAGGACTGGAGTTTGACATGCATGCTCTAGAAGGAGCACAGCTGTGGGTGGGAGGTGGATTTGCTTTGCATCAAATGGTTTGGAGCAAGGTTTATTGTATGTATTATCATAATAACAATGCAATGCTTAACTTTTATTTCAGGAGGGATGACTGCAGAACAGAAGTGAATATTGAAGCCATGTGTTCCTTTTCTTGCAAAAGAGAAAATTTGAAGGACAGTTGAAGAGAAGGAAAATTACTACACAGAGACAGATAAGCAATGTGTATATTTCTCATTTACCATTTAGTATTTGTCGTTTTATTGACTCCACACAATCCGGCTGCTACGGGTTTCACATTGAATATTTTCATCTCTACTCTACCCCTTCCTGTGATCTGAACCATGCAAGTTTTCGTTGATTCAATACATCATGAGTAGAGGGTGGCTACAGTATGAAGTAAAGACCCCAAGGACCACATCTACTACCATTCATAACAAGAACATGTGCAGTAGCGCACAGCTGCAGTTCTATGTGATTGTTATGAAAGATTGAGGTGGTTCAATTCTATGAATCTGGAGTGGGATGGATCCTGTTTGCATCATATGGTTTCATCTAGGCCAGTAGATTATATAACTCTCAGTACAGGTTACACATGGCATCAGTATTAGTGATTTAAAGAGGAGGAAAGCTTCAATGTGGAGAACAAAGCCAAGTAATGTTGAAGTTACTCCTTTTACCATTTACTTGGTCAGTCTGTACTGTCTACTCCCCACACAGCTGCTAAGGATCTTCCATTTTAAATACTTTCACCTCCTATTCTGCACTGCTTTGCTGCCCATTATTCAGAGATGCGTTCCAGTCATGTTTACCACTCTGAATCTCTCTGCAGTCATTGGTTCAGCACATCATGGGTAGAGCATGGCTACAGATACAGCAAGCTATTATTATTTTACCGGCTGATCATCCATAATATTGCATTAAAACATAGAATATCACTTAATTTCCAAAAGATTCAGTGATGCTGATAATGCAGAATCTCACAACATTTCCCATCATAATGCCATAATGCACTAGTGGGAGAAATAATCCTTGCTATATCTGTACATTGTGTGACGTATTACCTCCATGACCATTGAGAGCAAGTACATCTTCTGTATAGAGCGGCTGTGTTATGATGCAGTTATTGATCATCATTGACATAATCACAAGAATCTTATGCAAAGGGAAATTGTCCGCAGCGAAGTGAGATTTCAGCCCCCAAACGTCTGTAATATTAATGCAATGTCTTACTTTTGTTGCAGTGAACACTGAAGAGACGGATCTACTACAACACTGTACAGGATGAGCATACGCTACAAGCAGCAAAATGATCTTGCAGTTGACAGTATGTTGTTCTGGTAATGTGCACAATTATTATTTATGGGCTACACACCACAGTGCTGGACATATTCTGTTAACTTCAACTCTACTCCTAACATGGAGATGTCTTCCTGGTGTTACTGATTCAGTACATCATATGCACAGTGTGGTTATGATATGATGGATTGATTTAATGAACCCACCAACCAATGATGACATCTGCATCATCTTCTGTAAAGTGCAGCTACAGCATGATATTATCAGCATTTGGTGCGGTATAATCAGAGGTATCTATGTGCTTTTGTGCCTGTTTTAAGTCCTCCAGCTTAACGCCCCTACACCTCCCACTACACAGGCATACTTACTTATGCATACACTGACATCTGGCATACCTACACACACCCCAGGGCCACTTCCTTCCCCTGATGTCAGGGAGAGGATGGGCATGCAGAGTGCAGTAAGTCTCCACGTTACTCTGGCCAACAGTCTTGGCCTACCTCCAGCATCTGTCACCCACAACATCTGTTCCCTCCTTGTAAAGTGCTGAACTATCTCACCTGGGTCAGTGCTATAGCTGATCACAGTGCCCGATCAGGATGTCACTGTGACAGGCAGCAGTGCAGATTGACCGGTCAATCAATGCAGTGCCGCAACATATGCACTAAATGAGATTTCCGTGCCCCCAGTCAGGTTACTCCCTGGGCAGTGACCCTGCTCACACCCTCCCCTAGTTCCACCTCTGATCACAATTATCTCTCTTGGAGAGTGTAGCAAATTGGAGTTGGGGGAATCTCACCTCTGCCATGCATGGTCACAATCTGGGCACAGGACCCAAATAGTGGGCAATGTGGCACTTCTTACAGTAGAGAATAAGTAACTTTATTCTTTACTTGTGTATTAAGGACCTTATTTGCATTAAATTCAGTCCACATGGGACCAAGACTTTCTGGCTTACTGAACAAAGTGGAATTGTTTCGTAGAGGGTGGAGAATTGTATTTTATCTGAAATTACCCCCTCTGCACAAAATACAAACAATTATACCCATACAAGTACCTTGTGGAAGTTGTTGCCCTCTATCTTCCTGTGGTCTCTCCCTGTTTCTCACCGTGCCTCCTCCCATTTCCTTGCACCTCTGCGTCTCCGCATATATCCCTATACTCAGAGCCGGCTCCGGTCAGTGACATGGGATGCCCAAATATGAGCATACCCATATATGGGCATCCATGCCACTGACCGGAGCCCGCTCTGTTGCGGATATGGAGAGAGACTGGGAGATTTACATCCCCTTATAATTCATATGGTGCATAGTACCGGCACGTATTGTTTTACCGGTACTGTGTACCTTCCTACTTTCACACTGGTACAGTATATGCTGCAGTGGGACTGAGAGGGATATATTGGTAACACATAGTCATTGTTGGGGGAATTCAATCCATTTTGAAAATAGTAATGAAATGTTTTTTACTTTTCTTTTTTTTCAGTAATGAAGAATGAAACATTTCTGTTAAAATTGAATTGGAGGTGAACTGGATTCATCATCAACTCTGCACCAGTGTGAATTGATGTTCTTTAATGTTCTGATAAGGTACATGCAACATCTCTTCCTCAACCCCTGCACCACTCTCTGCCTCTTGCCTCTCTCTCTCCACCTCCCTGCTAAGCGTATTAACCCATCTAATGTAATCCACATTCCATGTCTCACTTTACTCTTCACTTCTCACGTGCCCTCTGGAATGACTGCTCTCTGACTAACAAGGTCTATTTGTACATGACCTCTTCTGCTCTCATCCACCACCTCTCATTCCCCTCACCCCTGTCCTACTCGATACCTCAGCTTAATTGAACTCTCTCCTCTGACATCTACCCTTATCTCTAACCTCTCCTCACTTTCTGCTTAAACTAACTATCTTGTTAACTTTTACAATGCTATCATCTCCTCCTCCCTCCTCCTCCTTCCTCCTCCCTCCTCCATTATATATATACCCCTTCTAGGCTCTGACACACTCATCCCTCTAAGGCCATGATTATCATGGGCACATGCTTGGTCGTCCACAGTGCGTGCGAGCGATGCAGAGCCGCCTCGGACCTCAGTGCAGGGATTGCTGCATACCCCCAGCATCTGTCACCCACAAACAATACACACACTAATACTCCCCACAATACACACTATAATACCTCCTCAATACTAATCTCCCCAATAATATTATAGCTCCAAACACAATATACACAACACCCTTACACAAGATACACAATCTAGTACTCTCCTCTGCACCTCTACACACAATATAATACTCCCACACACACAATATACACACTACCCTCCTACCCCCATAAAATACAACCAATAATACACACACACTTTGTGGATGTTGGGACCAGCTCCCGGCATGCACCAGTGAAAGAGAGAGGCCCGCAGAAGCTCGGAAGAACTCCCTCCATCCGTGCCTTCCTCCGTTTCACATCTTCTCCCTGTCTCTCTCCCTCCCTTTCCTTGCATCTCCCTGCGTCTTTACGTATACCCAGTCAGTGACGGCTCTGGTCACGTGATGCCTTAATATGGGCTTATCCATATATGTTCATCCACGTCACTAATGTGATGCCCGCACTGTTGCGGAACTGGTACTTACGACGGGCACTTATTGTTTTATCAGTACTGCGTACCTGACTCTACCGGCCTACTTTCAACACTAGTACAATATGTGCTTCACTACGAGTGAGTGGGGAATATTGGCATCACACAGTCACTGTTGAATATGCCATTCAATCCATTTTGAAAATAGTAATGCAATGTGGTTTTGTTTTGTTTGCTTTTTGCAGTAATGAAGAATGGAAAAGTTATATTAAAATTAAATTGGAGGGGGACTAGATTCAGCATTTCATCATGAACTCTGCACTTGTGAGAATTTAACTTCTTGAATACCCTGACAGGTACACGCAACATTAAGACTATAATCTGCTGTGCAAGCTTTCGTGCTATACCTCCCCCTCAGGTTTTGATTTATACATTTGCTCCCTCAATTCATGTCCTCTAATATTTGAAAGCTCTCTCCTAGCATTTTCTCTTTACCACAGAACGTCATCCCAATGTAACCTCTCTCTTGTTCTTTCTGCTTGCTGTTTCCTCACTCCTCTGTTAAACTTTTCTAATTTCTCTAACTTCCACACTCCTGCTTTTATCCACATGTTCTCCTCTTTCCTTCCCCTACCTTTGCATGTGTCTACACACTGCACCATTTGTACAGACCTCTATTGCAGCTATTTCTGCACTGCTCAATGAAAAGCACTCTTTAATATCCTATTCTCTGTGCCCCCTCTCTCTGCGCCCCCTCTTTTGGCGCCTCCTCTCTCTGCGCCCCCTCTCTCTGCGCCTATCTGTCTCATTCTCTCTACGTCCCTCTCTCTCTACATAGAGCTATCTCTGTCTCTCTCTACACCTATCTCTGTGTCTCCTTCTATGTTTGCTGATGTGTGGGATATCTCTTATAATCTTGAACCTGCTCATATACACATCGGGCCTCCCTGCCTCTGCCTCCCTGCTAAGAGTGTTAACCTATCTAATGTAATCCACATTCCTTTCCTTACTTTTCTCTTCCCTTCTCCTATGCCATCTGGAATGTCCGTTCTCTGACTAACAAGGCTCTAGTTGTACATGACCTCTTCTGCTCTCATCATTCACAATCAGTCATTCCCCTCACCCCATCTTACCTGTCCCACTGATTTGCCTCTGCTTAATTAAACTCTCCTCTGACATCTACTCTAACCTCTCTGCTCTCTCTCTCTTTCCGCTTAAACTAACAATCTTATTAACTCTTACAATGCTATCCTCCTATCTATATGCCCCCTCTAGGCTCTGACACACTTGTCCCTCTAGCCCACACCCTTGGCTAAATTCCCAAACATGTTCATCACACTTCCACTCGCTGTTCTTAATGCCTATGAAGGAAATCACACAATTGATATTTGATTTTTCTACAGTAAAAATGTCTCCAGTCCTGTATAAAGCTGCTCTCTGGGGCCAAACCACACTACTTTTTTTTCACATTCATCAACACTCAAATTTAATTTACGCTGTCTTTTTTTCCCTGTATTTGACTCCCTCCACTAACCTTCTCCTCACACTTGCCATCCTTCCTTCACTTCTCCTCAAGCATTTGACTACTTCAGAGGCAAGGTGGATGCCACCCACAAGGAGATTCCTTCTGTCCCTTCCCCCTTCTCTCCTTCTACCTAATTCTCCTTCTGCATTTGACTCCTTTTCTTCTCTTACAGAGCTGGAAGCTAATCATCTTCTCTTCTCCCTCTACCACATGCCCTCTAGATCGTATCCCCTCACACCTTACTGCATCTCTTAGTCCCCACTCTCACCCACATCTTCAATTCCTCCCTATTCTCTGGCTCTTTACCCTCTTACTTTAAGCCTGTAGTGGTCACCCTTTTCTCAGAAACAACCTACACCCTATGTGCCTTACTAACTACCGCCCTGTATCCCTTCTGCTGTTTGTCTCCTAATTGCTAGAATGTCAACATTCTTAAATCACATTCCCTCCTGGATCCTTTACAACCTGCCTTTCGTACAGCTCGTTCTACAGACTGTGCTTAAAGCAAATTCCCAAGGTCACTTTTCCCTACTAATCCTACTTGATCTATCTGCTGCGTTTGATGCTCTCAATCACTCTCCTCCTTCATATTCTAAACTCTCTCTTGGTATCCGTAACACAGTTCTATCCTGGTTTTCATCATAACTTTCCTGTCACACATTCTCCATCTCTGTTGCTAACATGTCTTCGTCTTCTATTGATCTGTCTGTGGGTATACATCAGGGCTCTGTTCTGAGATCTCTCTTTCTCTCTACATACTATCATTTGGTGACCTCATCAACTCTTTGTGACAATCCTATAAATAACAAATACAAATATCAGGTCATGGGAATAAGTGATTTGGACATAAAAGTAACATTTCGGAAGTGTGGACAACTAATACATCTTGTAGATTGCCTTTACAGTGTGATGTCATTGATTCAGTAGATTGTGTGCAGACCAGGACTGCAGTACAGTGTCACTCACATGGATGACTTGCGTGGTAGAAGCTCAAGAACAAGGAAGTCAAACTCCAGTCCTCGAGGGCAGCAAACAGGCCAGGTTTTCAGGATATCCCTACTGAAAACCTGGCCTGTTTGGGACCCTCGAGGACTGGAGTTTGACATGCATGCTCTAGAAGGAGCACAGCTGTGGGTGGGAGGTGGATTTGCTTTGCATCAAATGGTTTGGAGCAAGGTTTATTGTATGTATTATCATAATAACAATGCAATGCTTAACTTTTATTTCAGGAGGGATGACTGCAGAACAGAAGTGAATATTGAAGCCATGTGTTCCTTTTCTTGCAAAAGAGAAAATTTGAAGGACAGTTGAAGAGAAGGAAAATTACTACACAGAGACAGATAAGCAATGTGTATATTTCTCATTTACCATTTAGTATTTGTCGTTTTATTGACTCCACACAATCCGGCTGCTACGGGTTTCACATTGAATATTTTCATCTCTACTCTACCCCTTCCTGTGATCTGAACCATGCAAGTTTTCGTTGATTCAATACATCATGAGTAGAGGGTGGCTACAGTATGAAGTAAAGACCCCAAGGACCACATCTACTACCATTCATAACAAGAACATGTGCAGTAGCGCACAGCTGCAGTTCTATGTGATTGTTATGAAAGATTGAGGTGGTTCAATTCTATGAATCTGGAGTGGGATGGATCCTGTTTGCATCATATGGTTTCATCTAGGCCAGTAGATTATATAACTCTCAGTACAGGTTACACATGGCATCAGTATTAGTGATTTAAAGAGGAGGAAAGCTTCAATGTGGAGAACAAAGCCAAGTAATGTTGAAGTTACTCCTTTTACCATTTACTTGGTCAGTCTGTACTGTCTACTCCCCACACAGCTGCTAAGGATCTTCCATTTTAAATACTTTCACCTCCTATTCTGCACTGCTTTGCTGCCCATTATTCAGAGATGCGTTCCAGTCATGTTTACCACTCTGAATCTCTCTGCAGTCATTGGTTCAGCACATCATGGGTAGAGCATGGCTACAGATACAGCAAGCTATTATTATTTTACCGGCTGATCATCCATAATATTGCATTAAAACATAGAATATCACTTAATTTCCAAAAGATTCAGTGATGCTGATAATGCAGAATCTCACAACATTTCCCATCATAATGCCATAATGCACCAGTGGGAGAAATAATCCTTGCTATATCTGTACATTGTGTGACGTATTACCTCCATGACCATTGAGAGCAAGTACATCTTCTGTATAGAGCGGCTGTGTTATGATGCAGTTATTGATCATCATTGACATAATCACAAGAATCTTATGCAAAGGGAAATTGTCCGCAGCGAAGTGAGATTTCAGCCCCCAAACGTCTGTAATATTAATGCAATGTCTTACTTTTGTTGCAGTGAACACTGAAGAGACGGATCTACTACAACACTGTACAGGATGAGCATACGCTACAAGCAGCAAAATGATCTTGCAGTTGACAGTATGTTGTTCTGGTAATGTGCACAATTATTATTTATGGGCTACACACCACAGTGCTGGACATATTCTGTTAACTTCAACTCTACTCCTAACATGGAGATGTCTTCCTGGTGTTACTGATTCAGTACATCATATGCACAGTGTGGTTATGATATGATGGATTGATTTAATGAACCCACCAACCAATGATGACATCTGCATCATCTTCTGTAAAGTGCAGCTACAGCATGATATTATCAGCATTTGGTGCGGTATAATCAGAGGTATCTATGTGCTTTTGTGCCTGTTTTAAGTCCTCCAGCTTAACGCCCCTACACCTCCCACTACACAGGCATACTTACTTATGCATACACTGACATCTGGCATACCTACACACACCCCAGGGCCACTTCCTTCCCCTGATGTCAGGGAGAGGATGGGCATGCAGAGTGCCTCCACGTTACTCTGGCCAACAGTCTTGGCCTACCTCCAGCATCTGTCACCCACAACATCTGTTCCCTCCTTGTAAAGTGCTGAACTATCTCACCTGGGTCAGTGCTATAGCTGATCACAGTGCCCGATCAGGATGTCACTGTGACAGGCAGCAGTGCAGATTGACCGGTCAATCAATGCAGTGCCGCAACATATGCACTAAATGAGATTTCCGTGCCCCCAGTCAGGTTACTCCCTGGGCAGTGACCCTGCTCACACCCTCCCCTAGTTCCACCTCTGATCACAATTATCTCTCTTGGAGAGTGTAGCAAATTGGAGTTGGGGGAATCTCACCTCTGCCATGCATGGTCACAATCTGGGCACAGGACCCAAATAGTGGGCAATGTGGCACTTCTTACAGTAGAGAATAAGTAACTTTATTCTTTACTTGTGTATTAAGGACCTTATTTGCATTAAATTCAGTCCACATGGGACCAAGACTTTCTGGCTTACTGAACAAAGTGGAATTGTTTCGTAGAGGGTGGAGAATTGTATTTTATCTGAAATTACCCCCTCTGCACAAAATACAAACAATTATACCCATACAAGTACCTTGTGGAAGTTGTTGCCCTCTATCTTCCTGTGGTCTCTCCCTGTTTCTCACCGTGCCTCCTCCCATTTCCTTGCACCTCTGCGTCTCCGCATATATCCCTATACTCAGAGCCGGCTCCGGTCAGTGACATGGGATGCCCAAATATGAGCATACCCATATATGGGCATCCATGCCACTGACCGGAGCCCGCTCTGTTGCGGATATGGAGAGAGACTGGGAGATTTACATCCCCTTATAATTCATATGGTGCATAGTACCGGCACGTATTGTTTTACCGGTACTGTGTACCTTCTTACTTTCACACTGGTACAGTATGTGCTGCAGTGGGACTGAGAGGGATATATTGGTAACACATAGTCATTGTTGGGGGAATTCAATCCATTTTGAAAATAGTAATGCATTGTTTTTTACTTTTTTTTTTGCAGTAATGAAGAATGAAAAAGTTCTGTTAAAATTGAATTGGACGTGAACTGGATTCAGCATTTCATCATCAACTCTGCACCAGTGTGAATTGACGTTCTTTAATGTTCTGACAAGGTACATGCAACATCTCTTCCTCTACCCCTACACCACCCTCTGCCTCTTGCCTCTCTCTCCACCTCCCTGCTAAGCGTATTAACCCATCTAATGTAATCCACATTCCTTGTCTCACTTTACTCTTCCCTTCTCACGTGCCCTCTGGAATGTCCACCACTTCTCATTCCCCTCACCCCTGTCCTACTCGATACCTCAGCTTAATTGAACTCTCTCCTCTGACATCTACCCTTATCTCTAACCTCTCCTCACTTTCTGCTTAAACTAACTATCTTGTTAACTCTT
Source organism: Ascaphus truei (assembly GCF_040206685.1). Lineage (NCBI taxonomy): Eukaryota > Metazoa > Chordata > Amphibia > Anura > Ascaphidae > Ascaphus > Ascaphus truei. The sequence continues at coordinate 191,281 of NW_027456936.1, forward strand.
ACAATGCTATCATCTCCTCCTCCCTCCTCCTCCATCATCTATATGCCCCTTCTAGGCTCTGACACACTCATCCCTCTAAGGCCGTGATTATCATGGGCACACGCTTGGTCGTCCACAGTGCGTGCGAGCGATGCAGGGCCTCCCCGTCGCCTCGGACCTCAGTGCAGGGATTGCTGGAGCGACAGGCATGCGCTAACTTTGCCTTCTGTTGCGTGCTTACTATAGACGCAGCCTAACCCATGCATTGGTTTAATTCACAAGCACGCTCTCATCACACTTCATCACATCACACTGCTGCTCTTAACACCTATGGAGGAAATCTCACAGTCTGATTTTCTACACTAAACCTTTGTCCTGTTCTGTAAAACTCTGCTCCTTTTTTTAAGGTCAAACACTACTTTTTCCTCACTCATCAACACTCCAATTTCATTCACACTGTCTTCTATGTATTTGAGTCCCACCACTGACTTTCTCCTCCCACTTAACATCCATCCTTTATTTCTCCTCAAGCCTTTGCTCACTTGAGGCAAGGTGGATGCCATCCACAAGTAGATTCGTTCTCTCCCTTCCCCCTCTCTCTTTTTCTATCTAGATCTCATTGCACTCTTGACTCCTTTTCTCCTGTCACAAAGCTGGAACCTGATCTTCTCTTCTCCCTCTACCACATGCCCTCTCAATCCTATATTCTCACTCTCACCCACATCTTCAATTCCTCCATATCCTTTGGCTCTTTCAACTCTTCCTTTTAAGCATGCAGTGGTCACCCCTATTCTCAAAAATAACCTTGACCTTGTGTGAATTTCTAACTATCGCCCTGTATCCGTCCTACCATTTGCCTCCTAATTGCTAGAACGTCTTGTGATCTCCCGTTTGATCAACATTCTTAAATCACATGCTCCTCTGGGCCCTTCACAATCTGCCTTTCCCAATGTAACCAATTATGTACATAAAGAAAATTCCCAAGGTCCATTTTACTTACTAATCCTGCTTGATCTCTCTTCTGCTTTTGATACTGTCAATCACTCTTCTCATTCATATTCTAAACTCTTTCTTCGTATCCGCAGCAAACTTATATCCTGGTTTTCATCATACTTCTCCATCACACATTCTCCATCTCTGTTGCTAACGTGTCTTTGTCTCCTGTTGTTTTGTCTGTTGGTATACCTCAGGACTCTGTTCTGGGACCTCTCTCACTACATACTATCACTAGTTGACCTTATCAACTATTTTGGCCCTTGATATCATCTCTATGCAGATGATACACACACCTATCCACCCTACCGTCACTCCTGCAATTTAGTTCCTAGTTTCGGGTCGCCTCCTGGCTATATCCTCCATGGATGACACTCTTCTGCCTTAAACCTAATGTCTAAAACTGAGCTCCTCATATTTCCCCCTAAATCTGGCCTAATATCACCTTTCTCCATCGCAGTAAACAGTACTACCATCATCCTGTCATGAAAGCACATTGCCTAGGAGTAACATTTGACTCTTCCCTTTCCATCTTCATTCACGACACTGGCTAAAGTTTGTCGATTCTTTCTCTGTAATATTTCCAAGATTTGCCCTTTTCTCTGTCAATCTACTGCTAAAACGCCAATGCATGCCCTTATCGTATGGGTTAACATACTGCTAACAGGGCTCCCTGCTTCACAACTTTCTCATTTGCAATCTATCCAAAACTCTGCTGCTTGAATAATTTCCCTTTCTCCCACAACAGTATCTGCTCATCTCCTCCTCCTCCTTAAATCCCTCTCCTTGCTTCCCATCAAGTTTCAGATCACCTACAAAGTTCTCCTCCTTACCTTTTTGTTAAGGTTCTCTATTAGTGGTGTACCGAGTACCCGGCGTTACCCAACACATTTCCAGCTACCCGGACATTACTCGAAACCGGCCACTGAGAAGTGGACTTGGCCGGGTAATACCCGGCGTCGGGTAATGTCAGGGCAGCTGGAAATAATCTTTTATACTTACCTTTCCTAAGACATCTAGGATCAGCAGCAGCAGTCCTCTGATGTTGGCAGCATCAGAGGTGTCTTCACCTGGCGGGGGGAGCTGCAGGAATCACTTCCACAGCACCGAAGCAGGTAAGCTGTGTCTGTGAGCCTGCAGCTCCCCCGCCGGCTGAAGACACCACAGATGCTGCCACCGTCACAGGACTGCTGCTGATCCTAGATGTCACCGCCACCCGGAAGGTAAGTGCCAAACCGTGTACCCGACCGGGTAGAACCTTTCATTTTGGCCGGGTACCCGTTACCCATTTTTTTATAGTTGAGGACCCAGTCCAACACTATTCTCTATTCATCTGCTCCTTCCTACATATCATCTTTGGTCTCGTTATGCCCTTCCTCGTCTCCTAAGCTCTACTAATAACTGTCTCCATTATACTTCTTACACCTCTACTGCGCACTCGCTCTCTTGCCTGAAACCCTTTCCCATCAATTTACCTGTGAAACTCACACACACTCAGTATATGCCAACATACCCTCTTCCACCCACATTTAAGATCAACCTTAAAATTCACAACTTAAATGAAGCATTTCAATAGCTTTTACTCGTTGCTACTGTCACTCATTCAGTCACTAACTATTGTTCCCAAGAAGTGCTTTATACTACAAGTACCCACCATTAAGGACAAGCATTGTCATCTACTGCACTTGTTCCCCCACCTGTTGTCTCTCTGTAAGTCTCCTTACATTTCTCTTAGATTGTAAACTACCCAGGACAGGGATTTACTTTCCTATTGTCTGTTTTTGTTTGTTGAACTTATTGTATAATAATTTCCTGTACTTTTTGGTCTCTCTTGTAAAGCGCTGAGTACACAATGGGTGGTATATAAATAGAGATATTTGCAGAGTCTAGAGACAAGGCACACGTGTATAGGTAGCTACAGTTTATCCGGGACCGTATGCATCCTTGAAGTGCCTGTCCCAGTTATTTTCTATTGATTGCAATGTAGGAGTGTCTGTCCTGTCTTATTTTTTTTATTATTATTATTATTATTATTATTATATATACAAAGATTGTTTCCTGTCGTTAGCATGACATTGTGTGACACAGTGTGATGTCATTGATTCAGTAGATTGTGTGCAGACCGGGACTGCAGTACAGTTTCACTGACATGAATAACTTGTGTGGTAGAAGCTCTAGAAGGAGCACAGCTGTGGGAGGGAGGTGGATTTGCTTTGTATCACATGGTTTGGAGCAAGGTTCATTGTATGTATCGTCAATAATAATTATAATAATAATAATGCAATGCTTAACTTTTTTATTTCAAGAGGAAAGACTGCAGAACAGAAGTGAATATTGAAGCCATGTGTTCATTTTCTTGCAAAATAGAAAATTGAAGGACAGTTGAAGAGGAGGAAAATGACTACACAGAGACAGATAAGCAATGTGTATATTTCTCATTTAGTATTTGTCGTTTTATTGACTCCAAAAAATCCGGCTGCTAAGGGTTTCGCATTGGACATATTCACCTCTACTCCACCCCTTCCTGTGATCTGTACCATGCAGATTTTTGTTGATTCAATACATCATGAATAGAGTGTGGCTACAGTATGAAGTACTGACCCAAGGACCACATCTACTACCATTCATAACAAGAACATGTGCAGTAGCGCACTGCTGCAGTTCTATGTTATTGCTATGAAAGGTTGAGGTGGTGCAATCATATGAATCTTGAGTGGGAGGGATCCTGTTTGCATCATTTAATTTGATCTAGGCCAGTAGAGTATATAACTCTCAGTACAGGTTACATATGGCATCAGTATTAGTGATTTAAAGAACAGAAAAACAGGAGTGGAGAACAAAACCAAGTAATGTTGAAGTTACTACTTTTTACTATTTACTTGGTCAGTCTGTACTGTCTACTCCCCACACAGCTGCTAAGGGTTTCCATTTGAGATACATTCACCTTCTACTCTGCACTACTGTGCTACCCTCTATTCAGAGATGAGTTCAAGTCATGTTTACCACTCTAAATCGCTCTGCAGTCATTGATTCAGCACATCATGGGTAGAGCATGGCTATAGATACAGCAAGCTTTATTTTACCCTAATATTGCATTAAAAAATAGAATATCACTCAGTTTCCTACAGATTTACTGATGCTGATAATGCAGAATCTCACCCTCCCATCATAATACACCAGAGGAAGAAATAATCCTTGCTATATATGTACATTGTGTGACATATTGCCTCCATGACCATTGATGGCAAATACATATTCTGTATAGAGCAGCTGTGTTATGATGTAGTTGTTATTGATCATCATTGAGATATAATCACAAGAATCTTATGCAAAGGGAAACTGTCATTAGCATAGTGGGATTTCAGCCCCCAAACTTCTGTAATATTAATGCAATGTCTTACTTTTATTGCAGTGAACACCGAAGAGACGGATCTACTACAACACTGCACAGGACAAGAGTATACACTACAAGCAGCAAAATGATCATGCAGTTGACAATATGTTGTTCTGGTAATGTGCACAATTATTATGTATGGGCTCCACACCACAGTGCTGGACATATTTTGTTAACTTCAACACTACCCCTACCATGGAGATGTCTTCCTGTGATTGGTGTTACTGATTCAGTACATCATATGCACAGTGTGGCTATTATATGATGGATTGATTTAATGAACCCACCAAACACTGATGACATCTGTATCATCTTCTGTAAAGTGCATCTACAGCAGGATATTATCAGCATTTGGGGTGATATAATCAGAGGCATCTATGTGCTTTTGTGCTGGGTAAAGTCCTCCAGCTGAACTGCCCCCCGCCCCCCACCCCCCTACACCTCCTGCACACAGGCAAACTTACTTACACACACAGCACACTTACTTATGCACACTGACACTTGGCATACCTACACACACACACCCCACAGCCACTGGCATGCATGCAGAGTCCTGGGCATGCAGGATGGGCATGCAGAGTACAGAATATCTCCACCTTGCTCTGGCCCGTACTCTTGGCCTACCCCCAGCATCTGTCACCCACAACCTCTGTTCCCTCCCTGTAAATTGCTGCACTAACACACCTTGGTCAGCGCTGCAACCGATCACAGCACCGGATCATGTCACTGTGATAGGAAGCAGTGCTAATTGACCGGTCAATCAATGCCACGTGGCAACATACGCACCAAAAGAGATTTCCATGCCCCCTGACAGGCTACTCCCTGGGCAGTGACCCTGCTCATCTTCCACCTCTGATCACAATATTCTCTCTTGGAGAGTGTAGCAAATTGGAGTTGGGGGAATTTCACCTCTGCAGTACATGTAGAGTCCTGTATGCAGAGTACAGAAAGTCTCCACCTTAGTCTGGCCCGTACTCTTGGCCTACCCACAGCATCTGTCACCCACAAATAATACATACACTAATACTCCCCACAATACACACTTTAATACCTCCTCAATAATAATCTCCCCAATAATATTATAGTCTTAAACACAATATACACAATACCCCCTAACACAAGATACCCAATCTAACACTCTCCTCTGCACCTCAACATAATATACACACTATAATACCCTACACACAATATAATACTCCCACACACACACAATATACACACTATCCTCCTACCGCCATAAAACACAACCAATAATACACACACACTTTGTGGATGTTGGGACCAGCTCCTTGCATGCACCAGTGAAAGAGAGAGGCCTGCCATCCGTGCCTCCCTCCGTTTCCCATCTTCTCCCTGTCTCTCTCCCTCCCTTTCTTTGCATCTCCCTGCATCTTTGCGTATACCCAGTCAGTGACGGCTCCGGTCACGTGATGCCTTAATATGGGCTTATCCATATATCTGTTGCAGAGATGGAGAGAGACCTGGAGATTTTACATTTCCTTATAATTCATATTGGTACTTAGTACGGGCACTTATTGTTTTATCAGTACTGGGTACCTGACCGTACTGGCCTACGAGTGAGAAGGCAATATTGGCATCACACAGTTACTGTTGAATATGTCATTCAATCCATTTTGAAAATAGTAATGCAATGTGGTTTTGTTTTGTTTGCTTTTTGCAGTAATGAAGAATGAAAAAGTTATATTAAAATTAAATTGGAGGGGAACTGGATTCAGCATTTCTTCATGAACTCTGCACTTGTGAGCATTGACCTTCTTGAGTGCCCTGACAGGTACACGCAACTTTAAGACTATAATCTTCATCAACTGCTGTGCAAGCTTTCGTGCTATACCTCCCCCTCCGGTTTTGATTTATACATTTGCTCTCTCAATTCATGTCCTCTAATATCTGGAGGCTCTCTCCTAGCATTTCTCTCTACCACAGCACGTCATCCCAATGTAACCTCTCTCTTGTTCTTTCTGTTTACTGTTTCCTCACTCCTCTGTAAAACTTTTCTAATTTCTCTAACTTCCACACTCCTGCTTTTATCCACATGTTCTATACACTTTCCTTCCCCTACCTTTGCATGTGTCTACACAAAGCACCATTTGTACAGACCTCTATTGCAGCTATTTCTGCACTGCTCAATGAAATGCACTCCTGCACATCCTATTCTCTTCCACCTTCCCTCATTCTCTACGCCCCCCTCTCAAAGCCCCCTCTCTCTATGTCTCCTCTCTCTACGCCTATCTGTCTCATTCTCTTGACGCCCTTCTCTCTCTACATATCCCTATCTCTGTCTCTCTCTACACCTATCTCTGTGTCTCCTTCTATGCTCGCTGATGTTGGGGGATATCTCTTATAATCTTGGACCGGCTCATATACACATCAGGCCTCCCTACTAAGAGTGTTAACCTATCTAATGTAATCCACATTCCTTTCCTTACTTTTCTCTTCCCTTCTCCTGTGCCCTCTGGAATGTCCACTCTTACTAACAAGGCTCTAGTTGTACATAACCTCTTCTGCTCTCATCAGTCACAATCAGTCATTCCCCTCACCGCATCTTACCTGTCCCACTGATTTGCCTCTGCTTAATTAAACTCTCCTCTGACATCTACTCTAACCTCTCTTCTCTCTTCTCTCTCTTTCTTTCTGCTTAAACTAACAATCTTATTAACTCTTACAATGCTATCCTCCTATCTATATGCCCCCTATAGGCTCTGACACACTCATCCCTCTAACCCACACCTTTGGCTAAATTCCCAAACACACTCATCACACTTCCACTCGCTGTTCTTAATACCTACGGAGGAAATCTCACACTTTGTTTGATTTTTCTACAGTAAAAATGTCTCCTGTCCTGTATAAAGCTGCTCTCTAGGGCTAAATACACTACTTTTTTCCACACTCATCAACACTCAAATTTAATTTACGCTGTTTTTTTTCTCTGTATTTGACTCCCTCCACTGACCTTCTCCTCCCACTTGCCATCCTTCCTTCACTTCTCCTCAAGCATTTGACTACTTCAGAGGCAAGGTGGATGCCACCCAAAAGGAGATTCCTTCTGTCCCTTCCCCCTTCTCTCCTTCTACCCAAATCTCCTTCTGCACTTGACTCCTTTTCTTCTCTTACAGAGCTGGAAGCTAATCATCTTCTATTCTCCCTCTATCACATGCCCTCTAGATCGTATCCCCTCACACCTTACTGCATCTCTTAGTCCCCACTCTCACCCACATCTTCAATTTCTCCCTATTCTCTGGATTTTTGCCCTCTTACTTTAAGCCTGTAGCGGTCACCCTTTTGTCAGAAACAAACTACACCCTATGTGCCTTACTAACTACCGCTCTGTATCCCTCATGCTGTTTGCCTTCTAATTGCTAGTGTCAACATTCTTAAATCACATGCCCTCCTGGATCCTTTACAACCTGCCTTTCGTACAGCACGTTCTACAGACTGTGCTTAAAGCTAATTCCCAAGGTTTTTCCCTACTAATCCTACTTGATCTATCGGCTGCGTTTGATGCTCTCAATCACTCTCCTCCTTCATATTCTAAACTCTCTCTTGGTATCAGTAACAAAGTTCTATCCTGGTTTTCATCATAACTTTCCTGTCACACATTCTCCATCTCTGTTGCTAACATGTCTTCGTCTTCTATTGATCTGTCTGTGGGTATACATCAGGGCTCTGTTCTGAGATCTCTCTTTCTCTCTACATACTATCATTTGGTGACTTCATCAATGCTTTTGGCCTTAGATATAATCTCTATGCGGATGATACACACAAATCTATCCACCCCTGTTCTCACTCCTGCAATCCAGTCCCTACTCTTGGGTTGTCTCCTGGCTATATGCTCATGGATGGCACTCCACTGCCTTAAACTTAATGTCTAACACTGGGCTCATATTATCCCCTTTCTCCATCACAGTAAACAGTACTACCATCTATCTTGTCATCAAACATGTTGCATAGGAGTAACATTTGGCTCTTCAATTCCATCTCCATTCACATGCACGGCTATGGGTAAAATGTGTTGCCTCTTTCTCTGTAATATTGCCAACATCTTCCCTTTCCCCTCTCAACCTACTGCTAAAACTCCAATGTATACTGTTATCCTATAGGTTATTTTAACATACTACTAACAGGCCTCCATGCTTCACAACTTTCTCCTATGCAAAACTCTGCTGCTTGAATTATCTCACTTTCTCCCACAACAGTCTCTGCTCATCTCCTTAAATCCCTGTCCTGGCATCCCATCAAGTTTTTGTATCACCTACAAAGTTCTCCTCCTTACCTTTTTGTTAAGGCTCTCCATTAATCTGCTCCTTCTTGCATATCATCTTTGATCTCTCGTTATGCCCTTGCTTGTCTCTTGCACTATAACCATAACTGTCTCCTGTAAACTTCTTTCACCTCTACTGTTCTCTCACTTGCCTGAAACCATTTTCCATCACTGCACCGTACATGTGAAACTTCCTCACACTCAGTATATGCCAACATAACCTCTTCCACCCACATGTAAGACCAATCTTAAAATTCACGACTTAAATCAAGCATTTAAAAAACTTTGACTCGTGGCTACTGTCCCACACCCACAGTCACTGCTAACAACTATTGTTCCCAAGATGTGCTTTCTACTAATTGTACCCACCATTAAGGACAAGCATTGTCATCTACTGCACTTCTTCCCCCAACTGCTGCCTCTCTTTAAGTCTTCTAACATTTCTATTAGATTGTAAAGTTCCCAGGGCAAGGATTTACTTTCCTATAATCTGTTTTTATTTGTCGCACTTATTTTTTAATTATTTTTCCCCTCTCCCCTAATGATATACATATAGGTTTTCCTGTCATTTGCATGACAGAGTTATTATGGTTAACTATTGCATCATGTAGACTGCCTTTTCAGTGTGATGTAATTGATTCAGTACTTTGTGTGCAGACTGTGACTGCAGTACAGTGTCACGAACATTAATGACTTGTGTGGTAGAAGCTCTAGAAGGAACACAGCTATGGGTGGGAGGTGGATTTACTTTGGATCACATGGTTTGGCGCAAGGTTCATTGTATGTATGATCATAACCATGCAATGCTTAACTTTTATTTCAGGAGGGAAGAACAGTGAATATTGAAGCCATGTGTTTCTTTTCTGTCAGAAGAGAAATTTTGAAAGACAGTTGAAGAGGAGGAAAATGACTACACAGAGACAGATAAGCAATGTGTATATTTCTCATTTAGTATTTGTCGTTTTGTTGACTCCACACAATCCAGCTGCTAAGGGTTTCGCATTGGACATATTCCCCTCTACTCTACCCTTCCTGTGATCTGTACCATGCAGGTTTTTGTTGATTCAATACATCATGAGTAGAGTGTGGCTGCTGTATGAAGTATTGACCCAAGGACCACATCTACTACCATTCATAACAAGAACATGTGCAGTAGCGCACTGCTGTAGTTCTATGTGTTTTATTAAAGGTTGAAGTGGTGCAATCATATGAATCTGGAGTGGGATGAATCCTGTTTGCATCATATGGTTTCATCTAGGCCAGTAGAGTATATCTCTCAGTACAGGTTACACATGGCATCAGTAGTAGTGATTTAAAGAACAGAAAAAACAAGAGAAACTTCAATGTTGATAACAAAGCCAAGTAATGTTGAAGATACTCCTTTAACTATTTATTTGATCAGTCTGTACTGTCTACTCCCCACACAGCTACTAAGTCTTCCATTTGAGATACATTCACCTCCTACTCTGCACTGCTGTTCTGTCCTCTATTCAGAGATGAGTTCCAGTCATGTTTACCACTCTGAATCACTCTGCAGTCATTGATTCAGCACATCATGGGTAGAGCATGGCTACAGATACAGTAAGCTTTATTTTACCGGCTGATCATCCATAATATTGCATTAAAACATAGAATATTACTCAGTTTCCAAAAGATTCAGTGATGCTAATAATGCAGAATCTTACAACACATCCCATCATAATGCACCAGAGGAAGAAATAATCCTTGCTACACTACCGACACGTTTTATTGAAGCACAGCTAGCACCGCAAGCCGGGGGATGCCCTGGCGTGCTAGCCGCACTCCCTCAGCGTGCCGCGCATCACCGATGCATGGTCACGCGTCATCGGGTGCCTGCGCCCCCTGCACGCGCGTCCAGGGCTCCCCGAGGGAGCACTGGTGTCCCGCGATGTGGGGGACAGCGGCAGGGGGTTCCGGGGGACCCGACGGACCCAGCAGCGGAAGGGAGAAAGCCCCGATCAGAGGGCGCTCCTCCGCTGCTTCGGCGTGCGCCCGGCACCCTCCGGCGCGCGCCAGGTTACTGCTGCGGCCAAGAACGGGCAAATGCTCGAATAAACTCGGCCGCAGCAGTATATCTGTACATTGTGTGACGTTTGGCCTCCATGACCATTGATAGCAAATACATATTTTGTATTGAGCGGCTGTGTTATGATGTAGTTGTTATTGATCATCATTGAGATATAATCACAAGAATCTTATGCAAAGGGAAAATGTCTGCAGCATAGTGGGATTTCAGCTCCCAAACTTCTGTAATATTAATGCAATGTCTTACTTTTATTGCAGTGAACACTGAAGAGACGGATCTACGACAACACTGCACAGGACAAGAGCAAACACTACAAGCAGCAAAATGATCTTGCAGTTGCAAGTATGTTCTGTAATGTGCACAATTATTATTTATGGGCTACACACCACAGTGCTGGACATATTCTGTTAACTTCTACCCCTACCATGGAGATGTCTTCCTGTGATTGATTCAGTACATCATATGCACAGTGTGGCTATGATATGATGGATGGATTTAATGAACCCACCACCCACTGACATCTGCATCATCTTCTGTAAAGTGCAGCAGGATATTATCAGCATTTGGGGTGGTATAATCTGGGGCATCTATGTGCTTTTGTGCCTGGATAAGTTCCTCCAGCTGAACCACCCCCCTATACCTGCCACACAGGCATACTTACAGAGCACACTTACTTATGCACACTGACACTTGGAATACACACACACACACACACACACACAGACACTGTCATGCATGCAGTGTCCTGTATGCAGAGTACAGAAAGTCTCCACCTTACTCTGGCCCGTACTCATGGCCTATCCCCAGCATCTGTCATCCACAACCTCTGTTCCCTCCCTGTAAAGTGCTGCACTAACACACCTGGGTCAGCGCTGCAGCTGATCACAGTGCCGGATCATGATGTCAATGGGATAGGCAGCAGAGCTGATTGACAAGTCAATCAATGCAGCTCCGCAATATATGCACCAAAAGAGATTTCTGTACCCCCTGTCAGGCTACTCCCTGGGCAGCGACCCTTCTCACCCCTCTCATTCCACCTCTGATCACAATAATCTCTCTTGGAGTGTGTAGCAAATTGGAGTTGGGGGAATCTCACCTCTGTAGTGCATGGTCACAATCTGGGCACTGTACCCAAATATTGGGCAATGTGGCACGTCTTACAGTAGAGAATAGAATAAGTAACTATATTCTTTACTTGTGTATTAAGGAACTTATTTGCAATAAAAATTCAGTCCACCTGGGACCAAGACTTTCTGGTTTTCTGAACAAAGTGGAATTGTTTTCCTATAATTTTATATTCTCTGAAATGTAACATCACAATAAAGTACTCCTATTTTTTTCCTTTGTGCTTTTTTATGGACTATTCCTTTATGTATTTCACTTAATGGGACTAATTACCTTACGATTAGATTTCACTTGTATTTTCTTGGGTTACTCTTTGGAATTTCTCTCTGTGTTCATTTATACTATCTTATTTAGAGCAGTCTTTGCCATTGGACCCCATTTCTTGCCAGAGAGATCTGTAACACAGAGTATTGAAGAGAGTACAGAACAGTGGTGAAGTAGATTTTTATGCTTCTAGGCAGCCTCCCTTCTCACCATGTATTCTGCCCCCGACGGTCTCTTGCACTGCTCCCTCCTACACCCACTCTCCTCACTCTTCCCTCCCCTCCCCGCTATCACTCAATGACCCCCTCTCATTCAATCCTGCTCCCTTACTCCCCCCTCACTCATTCTTCCTTCTGCACACACAATCCTCCCGAATATCACTCCCAAACAACACACACACTAATTCTCCCCACAATACACACTATAATACCTCCTTGTGACGATAGCTTCCACAGGCTTATTAATATTACACAAAAATAATTGGGTTTGAACTGAACGAGGCTTAAGATATAATAAATTGTATTTATTCCTTAGAATATAGGTGAACACAACAGATAATACAGTAACGAACAAGAAGTACACTTACTTAAGGGTTGGGGAATGAGAAGTATGATGTAGCATTTCTTTCAGCAGTGAGGAAATCATTCAGGTGATATCAGGTAACCATATCAGCAAACGAAGACAAAGGATATATGGGTGGACAGCAGTTTATAAACCATTCTCCTTCTATTCTTAACCTTAAGCACAGGGGATTGGTTTACAATTACCTCCAGCCACTCACTAACGTGGGAAAGCATTCTGACCCATGCCCCCCTGCTAGTTGGCACATGCGCAGTAGAACTCTGGGGGTCTCATTTCTGAAGCCCCACATTTACGTCAGGAATGCCAGACAGTCTACCATTTGGAGTTCTGGCAGGAAAACCTTTGTTGAAAGGTGTTAACTGGAACACTTAAGACCTGCCCTGGTTTGGGCTTCGGATAAACAGTGAGGGTGATAAAACTCTTTGAACAGCACTTAAATCCTAGACATAGCGGCGTCCCCAGGGCCATCTGCTACCTTATGGCCCAAAAGAATCTCTTCTGGGTCTTTGTCCATACCTTAAGATACACTATTAAGCATAAAACATAAACGTATTAAAATATCCGGTTCCGTTAGGTTTAGCAGGTCCAAACTTCCCAGTTCGCATTGCCAGAACTGGGACACCATATGGTCCAAAAAGCGACTTGCTACGACCTAAGAAACCGGAGTTACACCAATGCACATTAAATCATTTTAATACAAAAATCTCCATTGAAAAAGAAATCTCAGCTTTTCACTAAATCCCCATTGAAAACAACGGGCAGCTCCGCCATAGACTTTCAATGGTAAATCGCCGCCATTGAAGTCAATGGGGGTTTTCTGCCATTGAAGTTTATGGGAAAAGTCCCGAACTTCAAGGGGGTCCATACTCCGTCGGGTTGGTCCAAGCGGGTCAAGTATGGTTCTGCAGCGATGCCGGAGCAGTGGCTACAGATACCCCAAACCCTGATCCGCTGAACCCTCCGGAACCGGAGATATGGATTCCTAAAATTCAGCATTTCTCACTTAGTCATTTTTCTGAGCCGTTTCTGCCGCCGCCGGCAAAGCCTATGGCGCGACCCGCTCTATCTGGTTCGACCCTTATCGGGGGTCCAGGATTCGGGGACCCGGTGGTGGTCGAGTGGGGGGACGCTTAGGAACTAGGGGCAAAAAGAATTTTATCCCTAGGTGCCCTAAAACAGTTTATTTCCCCGCTAATTGACGTTGAACTTGACCCAGTGATTTTAGCTCTTTTGAAGGACATTGTATCCGCTTTGCGGTTTGCGGTCTGGACGGCAGCCAACTAGGTTACCTCGAGGCATCTCCATTGAAGTCAATGAGCCCATTGACTTTCAATGGGAAACCGCCGCTCTCCCTCTCGGACGCCACCTGCTGGTCACTACAGGAAACAGGACGAAAACAGCACAAATTCCTATTGAAATGCATTGAGCCCTAATGGCGGCCAATGGGGACCTGCAAAATGGTGCCCGAAAAGGCGGGAAACTTACACAAAGAGCTATAATCATTAAAGAGTTATTAACCCTTGTGCTCCCGGATGGATTCTAGTGTGTGTGTGATGCAAACACTGAGTAACCAGACATTACAATGGAACAGGGGAAAATACATTTACATGTCATAACAAGGGTTACATCACATTTCTGGACCTCAGCCCAGTTAACCCCTTGTCTCCCTGGTGCGGTCAGGGGTGGCCAAATGGGGTGCAACCCCTTTAATACCGAGCCACCCCCTCTCTCCCTCTACACCTCCCCTTCTTAATGCGTGTCCTGTGGCCCACTGGCCCTGACGGGGAGTGGGGCACTGCTGGCACCATTAATGAATTCAGTCTCAGAGGGATAGTCCTGGCGTGAAAGTCCATCAGCATTGCTGTTTTCACTACCCTTTTTGTGCTGAATGGTGAATTCAAATTCTTGCAAAGCCAAGCTCCATCTCAGCAGTTTGGCATTTTCCCCTGATACCCTCTGTAGCCAGCTCAGGGGATTGTGGTCGGTAATGACCGTGAAAGCCCTCCCATAGACATAGGGCTGGAGCTTTTTGAGTGCCCACACAATGGCCAAGCACTCCTTTTCAATGGTGGCATATGCCACCTCCCTGGGGAGCAGTTTGCGACTGAGATACACCACAGGGTGCTCTTTGCCGTCGTCCCCCACCTGGCTCAACACAGCCCCCACACCAAAGTCTGAGGCATCAGTCTGAATAAGAAAATGCTTGGTATAATCTGGGGCAGCCAGGATGGGGGCCTCAGCAAGCGCAGCTTTCAGTGCCTGGAAAGCAGTTTCACAGCAGGAGACCAGGTAATAAGCACAGGCAGTTGCTTCTTAGTCAGATCAGTCAGGGGTTTGGCCACGGCGCTGTACTGTGGGACAAATTTCCTGTAGTACCCTGCGGTGCCCAAAAAGGCCATGACCTGTTTCTTGGTTTTTGGAACAGGCCACTGAACTATGGCTTCTACCTTGGCTGGCTCTGGCTTGAAATGCCCTCCACCCACCCTGTGCCCTAAGTACAGGACTTCTGCCATACCTACCATACACTTAGTGGGTTTTAAGGTAAGCCCAGCCTCCCTGATTCTATCCAGCACCGCAGCTACATGTCCTATGTGGGATTCCCAGGAATTACTAAAGACAGCAATGTCATCTAAGTAAGCCCTGGCATAGCTCTGCATCCCTTCCAGTAACCTATTGACCAGGCGTTGGAAGGTAGCCGGGGCATTCTTCATCCCAAATGGCATCACCAAAAACTCATAGAGGCCACTTGGAGTGAAGAATGCTGACTTCTCCCTAGCCTCCAGGGTCAGGGGAATCTGCCAGTAGCCTTTGCTCAGATCCATGGTGGTCAGATACTTTGCCCCCGCGAGTTCATCTAGTAACTCATCCATGCGGGGCATGGGGTAAGCATCTGACACCGTCCCAGCGTTGAGCAACCGGTAGTCCACACAAAACCGGGTGGTTTTGTCCTTCTTAGGCACTAGGACTACTGGACTTGCCCAAGGGCTCTGGGACGGAGTAATTACCCCTAGGGTCAGCATCTCCTCAATCTCTCTCTCCATACTTGTCTTGACCTCTGCTGACACTCTATAAGCGTGCTTATGCAGAGGCTGCAGGTCCCCTGTGTGTACTGGGTGTTTGGTGAGATGTGTGGTCCCTGGCATGTCAGTGAAGAGGGCGCTATACTGAGCTAGCATGTCCCTGGCTTCTCCCTTCTGCCTAGCACTCAACTGTGCCCCGATCTCTACCTGCTCAACAGTGTTTCCTTGCTTTGCCTCCCCTAGGAGATCAGGCAGAGCATTGCTCGCCGGATCCTCCAGCAGTGGGCTACAAATGGCCATTACTGCTCCCATACTCGGTGCTCTGTATTCCTTTAACATATTAATGTGATATGTCTTGTGCCTCTCAGGCGCTACCTGTACAACATAGTTGCACTCATTCACCTTTCGGATAACCGGGTACGGTCCCGACCAGGCAGCCATCAGCTTGTTCTCCCGAGTGGGTTTGAGAACAAGCACCTGCTGTCCTGGGATGAATTCTCTGCTACGGCCTGCTGGTCATACCATTGCTTCTGCTTGGTCTGAGCAGCCCTGAGGTGGTCCTGGGCCACCCCCATAAGCATCTCTAACCGGTCTCTGAGATCTACTACATACTGGATCACTGAAGCATCAGTAGCAGTAGTCTCCCCCTCCCATCCCTCACGGAAGAGGTCCAGAGGTCCACGTACCCTGCGGCCATATAGTAGCTCGAAGGGGGAGAAGCCTGTAGATTCTTGCGGTACCTCTCGGTATGCAAACAGCAAGTGCTGCAGGTGAATCTCCCAGTCTTTCCCCTCCGCCTCTATAAAGGTCCGAAGCATCTGCTTCAGGGTACCATTAAACCTCTCACATAATCCGTTTGTTTGGGGATGGTAAGGGGAAGTGCGCTGGTGCTGTACACCGCAGGCATCCCAGAGACAATGTAACAGTTCACTCATGAACTGCGACCCCTGATCAGTTAGGATCTCACTAGGGAAACCTACCCTAGCAAAAATGTTCAGCAAAGCTGCTGCCACTGTCTTGGCACTTATGGTGCCCAGCGCTACCGCCTCAGGGTACCGGGTGGCAAAATCCACCACCGTGAGGATGTAGCACTTCCCTGACCTGCTAGGAATCATGAGGGGTCCTATCAGGTCCATCGCTACCTTCTGGAAGGGTTCCCCTATTATCGGTAGGGGTCTCAGGGGTGCCTTCACACGGTCGCCCGCCTTACCTACTCGCTGGCAGGCATCACAGGAGCGGCAGAAATCAGCCGCATCCCTGGATGCCCCCGGCCAGAAATAACGCTGCAATAACCGGGCTCGCGTTCTGGTGACCCCCTGATGTCCCGCTAACGGAATAGAGTGAGCTACCCGTAACAATTGCTGTCGGTACCCCTGGGGTACTACTAGCTGTCGCTTACCGGTCAATCCCTTCTCTATTCTCGGGTTCCCTTCTTCTCTGTATAGGAGTCCCTTATGCCATAGGCAGCGCTCAGTGCCCTCCCCTGCCTGAGATTCGGACGCCCGAAGTCTCACGCCGGCCAGGGTAGGGTCTGCCTTCACTGCCTCCCTAAACTGGGCTCCTAAATCTGCCCCCCCCCCAGTCATGTCATTGTCAGGGGAAGGGGACACGGTAAGGGGGAACAGTAAGTCAGCCTGTGGTTGCAACTGATCCTGGCTTACCTCCCTGGGCTCCTCTGTGCCCTCCGCTAACGTTGGTCCCAAAGGCTGGGGGACTGGGGTGGCCACCGCCGACATTGCCGCGGTCTGGCTCCGGGTAACCGCCGCCACTGCAGCGGGCTGGGGCACACGGTCGTAGGTGCAGGTCATCGGTCCCAGGTCATTGCCCAAAAGAATTTCAGCATCCAAACCTGGTAAAACCCCCACCTCCCGCACACCCTTGCCCACCCCCCAATCCAAAAAAATGCGGGCCACCTGCAGGAAACGTGGCTCTCCGTCAGCCACAGTGATCTGTATCCCAGGGCCTGGGATCAATTCCTCTGGCCGGACCATATCAGGTCGGACCAGGGTCACTGCAGCTCCTGAATCAAGTAAGCCAACTGCTTGCCGGTCACCGACTGTGACCGGGGTGAGATGCTTGCTCCTGCCGTCCGTCTGCTGCAGGTCTGCGCTGTGATGTCCTCCGCTCCTGGCTGTAGGCACTGAAGAAACCGGGGTAGGGTGACATGGGACGTCTCGCTGGGAGTTGTTTCCATGACCGGTCCTGGTTCTTTGGTGGAAGCCACCCGCACGCGGGCTACCGGCTTTGCAGCTGGGGTGCGTTGCCCTCGATAGGGTCCGTTGGAACGCAGGGGTTCCGGGCAATCTGGTCTGATGTGACCAGTGCTGTTGCAATTGTAGCACCGGCGCTCATGCCGGAGCTCTCCCGCCTTCTGTGACCCGCTGCCCGCAGGCGGCTTTTGGGTCCACTGGGGGGTACTCACAGCTTTCTTGGCCGGCGCCGGTGGGGTTACCGCTTTGGCTGGTACCTTGGTGGTCATCTGGGATCGGCTGACCACATAGTCATCTGCCATCCTCGCCGCCTCGGTGTAGGTCTTGGGCTTTTTATCATACACAAAAGCCCTCACCGCCGGCGGGCACTGCTGCATGAGCTGCTCCTGAAAGATGAGGTCCAGCAGGCGTTGGTAAGTCTTGGCCTCAGAGCCCTCCACCCAGTGTAACCCATACAAAGCCATGCGGGTCACATAAGTGACATAGGTCTCCTGAGGGTGCCTCTCCTCCATCCGGAACTTACCCCGGTAAGCTTCAGGGGTAAAACCATGCTGAAACAGCAAAAGTTCTTTCAGGTGGTCATAGTCATCAGCAAACTCCTCTGTAAGCGCCATCAAAGTCTGTTTAGCCAAGCTGGAGAGTAGCGGGTCCAGGCGTGCAACCCTATGCTGGGGAAGCACCCCGTACCGCCGGCACTGCGTTTCAAAGTTCCTTAGAAACATGTCAATCCGATCAGTGCCCTCCACATACTTGGTGAGACTGTGCTTGTCCAGTTGGAGTCCATCTCTGGGGGGTCGGACCGGGGGGCAATAAGCGGGTCTGTTCATTGCCATAGAGATAAACGTTAGGGTTAGGGTTAGGGTTATAGGGGAATACGAAAATTTAGGAATGTGACTCATTTGGGTACTAACCAATCAGAGAAGAGTTAGGGTTGAAAGTTAGGGTTGAAAGTTAGGGTTGAAAGTTAGGGTTAGGGTTAGGGTTATAGGGGAATACGAAAATTTAGGTATGTGACTCATTTGGGTACTAACCAATCAGAGAAGAGTTAGGGTTGAAAGTTAGGGTTGAAAGTTAGGGTTGAAAGTTAGGGTTGAAAGTTAGGATTATTTTTCTATTTTTGTTTGGCCCAGGGTTATAGGGGAATACGAAAATTTAGGTATGTGACTCATTTGGGTACTAACCAATCAGAGAAGAGTTAGGGTTGAAAGTTAGGGTTGAAAGTTAGGGTTGAAAGTTAGGGTTGACACTTAGGATTATTTTTCTATTTTTGTTTGGCCCAGGGTTATAGGGGAATACGAAAATTTAGGTATGTGACTCATTTGGGTACTAACCAATCAGAGAAGAGTTAGGGTTGAAAGTTAGGGTTGAAAGTTAGGGTTGAAAGTTAGGGTTGAAAGTTAGGGTTGACACTTAGGATTATTTTTCTATTTTTGTTTGGCCCAGGGTTATAGGGGAATACGAAAATTTAGGTATGTGACTCATTTGGGTACTAACCAATCAGAGAAGAGTTAGGGTTGAAAGTTAGGGTTGAAAGTTAGGGTTGAAAGTTAGGGTTGACATTTAGGATTATTTTTCTATTTTTGTTTGGCCCAGGGTTATAGGGGAATACGAAAATTTAGGTATGTGACTCATTTGGGTACTAACCAATCAGAGAAGAGTTAGGGTTGAAAGTTAGGGTTGAAAGTTAGGGTTGAAAGTTAGGGTTGAAAGTTAGGGTTGACACTTAGGATTATTTTTCTATTTTTGTTTGGCCCAGGGTTATAGGGGAATACGAAAATTTAGGTATGTGACTCATTTGGGTACTAACCAATCAGAGAAGAGTTAGGGTTGAAAGTTAGGGTTGAAAGTTAGGGTTGAAAGTTAGGGTTGAAAGTTAGGATTATTTTTCTACTTTTGTTTGGCCCAGGGTTATAGGAGAATACGAAAATTTAGGTATGTGACTCATTTGGGTACTAACCAATCAGAGAAGAGTTAGGGTTGAAAGTTAGGGTTGAAAGTTAGGGTTGAAAGTTAGGGTTGAAAGTTAGGGTTGAAAGTTAGGGTTGACACTTAGGATTATTTTTCGATTTTTGTTTGGCCCAGGGTTATAGGGGAATACGAAAATTTAGGTATGTGACTCATTTGGGTACTAACCAATCAGAGAAGAGTTAGGGTTGAAAGTTAGGGTTGAAAGTTAGGGTTGAAAGTTAGGGTTGAAAGTTAGGGTTGACACTTAGGATTATTTTTCTATTTTTGTTTGGCCCAGGGTTATAGGGGAATACGAAAATTTAGGTATGTGACTCATTTGGGTACTAACCAATCAGAGAAGAGTTAGGGTTGAAAGTTAGGGTTGAAAGTTAGGGTTGAAAGTTAGGATTATTTTTCTATTTTTGTTTGGCCCAGGGTTATAGGGGAATACGAAAATTTAGGTATGTGACTCATTTGGGTACTAACCAATCAGAGAAGAGTTAGGGTTGAAAGTTAGGGTTGAAAGTTAGGGTTGAAAGTTAGGGTTGACACTTAGGATTATTTTTCTATTTTTGTTTGGCCCAGGGTTATAGGGGAATACGAAAATTTAGGTATGTGACTCATTTGGGTACTAACCAATCAGAGAAGAGTTAGGGTTGAAAGTTAGGGTTGAAAGTTAGGGTTGACACTTAGGATTATTTTTCTATTTTTGTTTGGCCCAGGGTTATAGGGGAATACGAAAATTTAGGTATGTGACTCATTTGGGTACTAACCAATCAGAGAAGAGTTAGGGTTGAAAGTTAGGGTTGAAAGTTAGGGTTGACACTTAGGATTATTTTTCTATTTTTGTTTGGCCCAGGGTTATAGGGGAATACGAAAATTTAGGTATGTGACTCATTTGGGTACTAACCAATCAGAGAAGAGTTAGGGTTGAAAGTTAGGGTTGAAAGTTAGGGTTGAAAGTTAGGGTTGAAAGTTAGGGTTGAAAGTTAGGATTATTTTTCTGTTTTTGTTTGGCCCAGGGTTATAGGGGAATACGAAAATTTAGGTATGTGACTCATTTGGGTACTAACCAATCAGAGAAGAGTTAGGGTTGAAAGTTAGGGTTGAAAGTTAGGGTTGAAAGTTAGGGTTGAAAGTTAGGGTTGACACTTAGGATTATTTTTCTATTTTTGTTTGGCCCAGGGTTATAGGGGAATACGAAAATTTAGGTATGTGACTCATTTGGGTACTAACCAATCAGAGAAGAGTTAGGGTTGAAAGTTAGGGTTGAAAGTTAGGGTTAGGGTTGAAAGTTAGGGTTGAAAGTTAGGGTTAGGGTTAGGGTTAGGGTTAGGGTTAGGGTTAGGGTTAGGGTTAGGGTTAGGGTTAGGGTTAGGGTTAGGGTTATAGGGGAATACGAAAATTTAGGTATGTGACTCATTTGGGTACTAACCAATCAGAGAAGAGTTAGGGTTGAAAGTTAGGGTTGAAAGTTAGGGTTGAAAGTTAGGGTTGAAAGTTAGGGTTGACACTTAGGATTATTTTTCTATTTTTGTTTGGCCCAGGGTTATAGGGGAATACGAAAATTTAGGTATGTGACTCATTTGGGTACTAACCAATCAGAGAAGAGTTAGGGTTGAAAGTTAGGGTTGAAAGTTAGGGTTGAAAGTTAGGGTTGAAAGTTAGGGTTGAAAGTTAGGGTTGAAAGTTAGGGTTGACACTTTGGATTATTTTTCTATTTTTATTTGGCCCAGGGTTATAGGGGAATACGAAAATTTAGGTATGTGACTCATTTGGGTACTAACCAATCAGAGAAGAGTTAGGGTTGAAAGTTAGGGTTGAAAGTTAGGGTTGAAAGTTAGGGTTGAAAGTTAGGGTTGAAAGTTAGGGTTGACACTTAGGATTATTTTTCTATTTTTGTTTGGCCCAGGGTTATAGGGGAATACGAAAATTTAGGTATGTGACTCATTTGGGTACTAACCAATCAGAGAAGAGTTAGGGTTGAAAGTTAGGGTTGAAAGTTAGGGTTGAAAGTTAGGGTTGACACTTAGGATTATTTTTCTATTTTTGTTTGGCCCAGGGTTATAGGGGAATACGAAAATTTAGGTATGTGACTCATTTGGGTACTAACCAATCAGAGAAGAGTTAGGGTTGAAAGTTAGGGTTGAAAGTTAGGGTTGAAAGTTAGGGTTGAAAGTTAGGGTTGACACTTAGGATTATTTTTCTATTTTTGTTTGGCCCAGGGTTATAGGGGAATACGAAAATTTAGGTATGTGACTCATTTGGGTACTAACCAATCAGAGAAGAGTTAGGGTTGAAAGTTAGGGTTGAAAGTTAGGGTTGAAAGTTAGGGTTGAAAGTTAGGATTATTTTTCTATTTTTGTTTGGCCCAGGGTTATAGGGGAATACGAAAATGTAGGTATGTGACTCATTTGGGTACTAACCAATCAGAGAAGAGTTAGGGTTGAAAGTTAGGGTTGAAAGTTAGGGTTGAAAGTTAGGGTTGAAAGTTAGGGTTGAAAGTTAGGGTTAGGGTTAGGGTTAGGGTTAGGGTTATAGGGGAATACGAAAATTTAGGTATGTGACTCATTTGGGTACTAACCAATCAGAGAAGAGTTAGGGTTGAAAGTTAGGGTTGAAAGTTAGGGTTGAAAGTTAGGGTTGAAAGTTAGGGTTGAAAGTTAGGGTTGAAAGTTAGGGTTGAAAGTTAGGGTTGAAAGTTAGGGTTGACACTTAGGATTATTTTTCTATTTTTGTTTGGCCCAGGGTTAGGGTTAGGGTTAGGGTTAGGGTTATAGGGGAATACGAAAATTTAGGTATGTGACTCATTTGGGTACTAACCAATCAGAGAAGAGTTAGGGTTGAAAGTTAGGGTTGAAAGTTAGGGTTGAAAGTTAGGGTTGAAAGTTAGGGTTGAAAGTTAGGATTATTTTTCTATTTTTGTTTGGCCCAGGGTTATAGGGGAATACGAAAATTTAGGTATGTGACTCATTTGGGTACTAACCAATCAGAGAAGAGTTAGGGTTGAAAGTTAGGGTTGAAAGTTAGGGTTGAAAGTTAGGGTTGAAAGTTAGGGTTGAAAGTTAGGGTTAGGGTTAGGGTTAGGGTTATAGGGGAATACGAAAATTTAGGTATGTGACTCATTTGGGTACTAACCAATCAGAGAAGAGTTAGGGTTGAAAGTTAGGGTTGAAAGTTAGGGTTGACAGTTAGGATTATTTTTCTATTTTTGTTTGGCCCAGGGTTATAGGGGAATACGAAAATTTAGGTATGTGACTCATTTGGGTACTAACCAATCAGAGAAGAGTTAGGGTTAGCGTTGAAAGTTAGGGTTAGGGTTGACCCTTACGATTATTTTTGTATTTGTGTTTGGTTAAAAAAGAATAGAACATTTTTAGTTATGTGACTCATTTAGGTACTTGGCCAATGAGAGTTAAGTTCTGAACAATTTAGGGAGGGTGTGGTTTGGGGTTGAAAGTGTGGTAAGAAAAAGTGTAAGTGGGTAAGCACGTGAGGGAGGTTGTGGGTAGGTGGGTGAGGGAGGTTTAGGGATGTATGGTGGGTGTGGGTAAGGAGGTTGAAGGTTTTTGAGGGAAGGTGGATGATGAAGAGAGTGGGTAGGTGGTGTTGAAGGTGGATTAGGGAGGGTGAGTAAATGTGTCTGGGAGGGTGAGGATGAAGGTGGGTGAAAAAAGTTTGGGTCAGTTCAGGTATGGGTGAGTGGGCAAGGGTGAGGCTGGGTATTGGTGTGCAGGTAAGGGTGGTGAAGGTGAATTTTAATATGGATGATGAGGGTAGAAGGTGGGTGAGGGAGGTTGGGTGAAGGAGGGTGTGGGAAGGTGATGTTGAAGGTGGGTGAGGGATGGTTAATATGGGTATAGGAGGCTTTGTAGGTAAGGTTGAGGCCAGTAAGGTAGAGTGAACGTGGGTGAGGGAGGGTGAGGATTAAGGTGGAAGAGGGAGGGTGTGTTTAAGTGGGGTTAAAGGTTGGTGAATGTAGGTGAGGTAGGGGGATGAGTGAAGGTGTGGGTGAGTGAAGGTGTTGGTGAGGGGGCAATGGTGGGTGGGTGAAGGTGGATGAGTGTGAGGGTGAAGGTGGATGAGGTGGTGGGTGATAGTGAACATGGGTCAAGAGCGGGTGAGGGAGGGCATGGAATCAGTCTGTGAGCCTGCCCTTTCTATTTTGTTGTATATATTCTATTCCCTATCCAATTGACATGTTGCATTTATATGCAGTTAGTCATTCAAAAATTTGAAAACTCTTGCATTCGTTGCATGTTAGCGAGAGGCACCCTTAGAGGTAAAGAGCTAGCTTTTACCTCACTACTAAGTACTTGGACATTGAGGACTAGATCCGTTTTGTACAGAGCGGAGCTTCTCCTCTGCCGTATGCTAGGAGTGAAGAAGCACTACTGTCTATCGTCCGTAAAGGGGTATGCTTTCTTCCCCCAATTTACAGTCGAGCTAGCGCTGCAGATGGGACAGTAGCGAAGAGTTCACTGCCTGACTCTAAAAGGGCACACTCGTGTAAAGGGAGAGAAATCAACTCAAAGCTTTATATCCTGAGAGATAAAAGCAATGCATTGTGTAGGTGTACTCACTTACCTCAACTACTTACCTCCTTGTTAGTATGTCCTTTGTGAACATCATCTTGATAGACGAACTTACCTATTTTCATACTGCAAATAAATTTTACCCAAGATAAGTGAAAAAATATAATGCAATCCCCTTTAGAGCAATGCAGTTGAGGACCCTCTTTCACTGATGAACTAAATAAACAATGCTTAGACTGAGTGAGAGAGGGGTTTGTGAGAGAGAGGGGAGAGTGGTAGTCCTTGAAAGAGAGAGAGAAAGAAAGGACATTTGTGAGAGTAAAATACAGGTGATTTAGAAGGAGCAGGGATGCTAGTCAGGGAGAGTAATAGAGAGCAGGGAGAGAAAGAGAGGGTTTGAGAAAGAAAAAGAGAGAGAGAGAAGTGGAAGAAAGAAATGTGTGTGAGAGCAAGAGACGGGTTGAAGTGAAAGAGATAGAGTGGGAGTAAGAGAGAAAAAAATTGAGAGAAGGGAGAGGGAGAGAGAAGGGAGAGGGAGAGAAAAGGAAAAGGGAGAGAAAATGAAAAGGGAGAGAGAAGGAAATGGAGATAGAAGGAAAAGGGAGAGAGAAGGAAGAGGGAGAGAGAATGGAGAGACAAGGGAGAGGGAGAGACAAGGAAAGGGAGAGAGAAGGGATAGTGAGAGAGAAGGGAGAGGGAGAGAGATGGAAGTGACAAGGGAGAGAGGAGGGAGAGAGAAGGGAGAGGGAGAGCGAAGGAAAGGAGAGGGGAAAGGAAAAGGGAGAGAATGGAGAGACAAGGAAAAGGGAGAGAGCATGGAAAGTGAGAGAGAAGGAAGAGGGAGAGAGAAGGAAGAGGGAGAGAGATGGGATAGGGAGAGAGAAGGGAGAGAGAAGGCAGAGGGATAGAGAAGGGAGTGAGAAAAGGGAGAGAGAATGGAGAGAGAAAGAAAAGGGAGAGAGAAGGGAGAGGGAGAGACAAGGAAAGGGAGAGAGAAGGGATAGGGAGAGAGAAGGAAGAGGGAGAGAGAGAAGGGATAGGGAGAGAGAGAAGGGATAGGGAGAGAGAGAAGGGATAGGGAGAGGAAGAAGGGATACGGAGAGAGAGAAGGTAGATGTAGAGAGAAGGGAGATGGAGAGAGAAGGGAGAGGGAGAGAGAAGGGTGAGGGAGAGAAAAGGAAAAGGGAAAGAAAAGGAAAAGGGAGAGAAAAGGAAAAGGGAGAGAAAAGGAAAAGGGAGAGAAAAGGAAAAGGGAGAGAAAAGGAAAAGGGAGAGAAAAGGAAAAGGAAGAGAAAAGGAAAAGGGAGAGAAAAGCAAAAGGGAGAGAAAAGCAAAAGGGAGAGAAAAGGGAGAGAAAGGGGAGAGAAAAGGGAGAGAGAAGGCAAAATGAGAGAGAAGGTAAAGGGAGAGAGAAGGAAAAGGGAGAGAGAAGGAAAGGGAGATAGAAGGAAAAGGGAGAGAGAAGGAAGAGGGAGAGAGAAGGAAGAGGGAGAGAGAATGGAGAGACAAGGGAGAGGGAGAGACAAGGAAAGGGAGAGAGAAGGGATAGGGAGAGAGAAGGGAGAGGGAGAGAGATGGGAGTGACAAGGGAGAGAGGAGGGAGAGCGAAGGAAGAGGGAGAGAGAAAAGGGAGAGAGAGACAAAAGGGAGAGAGAGAGAGAAGGGAGAGAGAGAGAGAGTGATGAGGGAGTGACAAGGAAAAGGGAGAGAGAAGGGAGAGGGAGAGAGAAGGGAGAGGGAGAGAGGAGAGAGAGAGAGAGAAGGGAGAGGGAGAGACAGAGAGAAGGAAGAGGGTGAGAGAGAAGGGAAAGGGAGAGAGAGAGAAGGGAGAGGGAGAGAGAGAGGTAGAGGGAATTATGAGGGAGTTATAAGGGAGAGGGAGAGAGAAGGGAGGGGGAGAGAGAGAGAGAAGGGAGTGGAGAGAGAGAGAAGGGAGAGGGAGAGCGAAGGAAAGGGGAGGGAAAAGGAAAAGGGAGAGAATGGAGAGATAAGGAAAAGGGAGAGAGCATGGAAACAGGAGAGATATGGGATAGGGAGAGAGAAGAGAGAGAGAAGGCAGAGGGATAGAGAAGGGAGTGAGAAAAGGGAGAGAGAAAGAAAAGGGAGAGAGAAGGAAGAGGGAGAGAGAAGGAAAAGGGAGAGAGAAGGAAAGGGAGAGAGAAGGAAAAGGGAGAGAGAATGGAGAGACAAGGGAGAGGGAGAGACAAGGAAAGGGAGAGAGAAGGGATAGGGAGAGAGAAGGGAGAGGGAGAGAGAAGGGGGTGACAAGGGAGAGAGGAGGGAGAGAGAAGGGAGAGGGAGAGAGAAGGAAAAGGGAGGGGAAAGGAAAAGGGAGAGAGAATGGAAAGGGAGAGAGAAGGAAGAGGGAGAGAGAAGGAAGAGGGAGAGAGAGAAGGGATAGGGAGAGAGAGAAGGGATAGGGACAGAGAGAAGGGATACGGAGAGAGAGAAGGTAGATGTAGAGAGAAGGGAGATGGAGAAAGAAGGAAGATGGAGAAGGGAGAGAGAGAGAAGGGAGAGAGAGAGTGATGAGGGAGTGACAAGGAAAAGGGAGAGAGAAGGGAGAGGGATAGAGAAGGTAGAGGGAGAGGGAGATGGAGAAGGAAGAGGGTGAGAGAGAAGGGAAAGGGAGAGAGAGAAGGGAGAGGGAATGACGAGGGAGTTATAAGGGAGAGGGAGAGAGAAGGGTTAGGGTTAGGGTTAGGGTTAGGGTTAGGGTTAGGGTTAGGGTTAGGGTTAGGGTTAGGGTTAGGGTTATAGGGGAATACGAAAATTTAGGTATGTGACTCATTTGGGTACTAACCAATCAGAGAAGAGTTAGGGTTGAAAGTTAGGGTTGAAAGTTAGGGTTGAAAGTTAGGGTTGACACTTAGGATTATTTTTCTATTTTTGTTTGGCCCAGGGTTATAGGGGAATACGAAAATTTAGGTATGTGACTCATTTGGGTACTAACCAATCAGAGAAGAGTTAGGGTTGAAAGTTAGGGTTGAAAGTTAGGGTTGAAAGTTAGGGTTGAAAGTTAGGGTTGACACTTAGGATTATTTTTCTATTTTTGTTTGGCCCAGGGTTATAGGGGAATACGAAAATTTAGGTATGTGACTCATTTGGGTACTAACCAATCAGAGAAGAGTTAGGGTTGAAAGTTAGGGTTGAAAGTTAGGGTTGAAAGTTAGGGTTGAAAGTTAGGGTTGAAAGTTAGGATTATTTTTCTATTTTTGTTTGGCCCAGGGTTATAGGGGAATACGAAAATGTAGGTATGTGACTCATTTGGGTACTAACCAATCAGAGAAGAGTTAGGGTTGAAAGTTAGGGTTGAAAGTTAGGGTTGAAAGTTAGGGTTGAAAGTTAGGGTTGAAAGTTAGGGTTAGGGTTAGGGTTAGGGTTAGGGTTATAGGGGAATACGAAAATTTAGGTATGTGACTCATTTGGGTACTAACCAATCAGAGAAGAGTTAGGGTTGAAAGTTAGGGTTGAAAGTTAGGGTTGAAAGTTAGGGTTGAAAGTTAGGGTTGAAAGTTAGGGTTGAAAGTTAGGGTTGAAAGTTAGGGTTGAAAGTTAGGGTTGACACTTAGGATTATTTTTCTATTTTTGTTTGGCCCAGGGTTAGGGTTAGGGTTAGGGTTAGGGTTATAGGGGAATACGAAAATTTAGGTATGTGACTCATTTGGGTACTAACCAATCAGAGAAGAGTTAGGGTTGAAAGTTAGGGTTGAAAGTTAGGGTTGAAAGTTAGGGTTGAAAGTTAGGGTTGAAAGTTAGGATTATTTTTCTATTTTTGTTTGGCCCAGGGTTATAGGGGAATACGAAAATTTAGGTATGTGACTCATTTGGGTACTAACCAATCAGAGAAGAGTTAGGGTTGAAAGTTAGGGTTGAAAGTTAGGGTTGAAAGTTAGGGTTAGGGTTAGGGTTAGGGTTAGGGTTAGGGTTAGGGTTAGGGTTAGGGTTAGGGTTATAGGGGAATACGAAAATTTAGGTATGTGACTCATTTGGGTACTAACCAATCAGAGAAGAGTTAGGGTTGAAAGTTAGGGTTGAAAGTTAGGGTTGAAAGTTAGGGTTAGGGTTAGGGTTAGGGTTAGGGTTAGGGTTATAGGGGAATACGAAAATTTAGGTATGTGACTCATTTGGGTACTAACCAATCAGAGAAGAGTTAGGGTTGAAAGTTAGGGTTGAAAGTTAGGGTTGAAAGTTAGGGTTGAAAGTTAGGGTTGAAAGTTAGGGTTGAAAGTTAGGGTTGACACTTTGGATTATTTTTCTATTTTTATTTGGCCCAGGGTTATAGGGGAATACGAAAATTTAGGTATGTGACTCATTTGGGTACTAACCAATCAGAGAAGAGTTAGGGTTGAAAGTTAGGGTTGAAAGTTAGGGTTGAAAGTTAGGGTTGAAAGTTAGGGTTGACACTTAGGATTATTTTTCTATTTTTGTTTGGCCCAGGGTTATAGGGGAATACGAAAATTTAGGTATGTGACTCATTTGGGTACTAACCAATCAGAGAAGAGTTAGGGTTGAAAGTTAGGGTTGAAAGTTAGGGTTGAAAGTTAGGGTTGACACTTAGGATTATTTTTCTATTTTTGTTTGGCCCAGGGTTATAGGGGAATACGAAAATTTAGGTATGTGACTCATTTGGGTACTAACCAATCAGAGAAGAGTTAGGGTTGAAAGTTAGGGTTGAAAGTTAGGGTTGAAAGTTAGGGTTGAAAGTTAGGATTATTTTTCTATTTTTGTTTGGCCCAGGGTTATAGGGGAATACGAAAATGTAGGTATGTGACTCATTTGGGTACTAACCAATCAGAGAAGAGTTAGGGTTGAAAGTTAGGGTTGAAAGTTAGGGTTGAATGTTAGGGTTGAAAGTTAGGGTTAGGGTTAGGGTTAGGGTTAGGGTTAGGGTTATAGGGGAATACGAAAATTTAGGTATGTGACTCATTTGGGTACTAACCAATCAGAGAAGAGTTAGGGTTGAAAGTTAGGGTTGAAAGTTAGGGTTGAAAGTTAGGGTTGAAAGTTAGGGTTGAAAGTTAGGGTTGAAAGTTAGGGTTGAAAGTTAGGGTTGACACTTAGGATTATTTTTCTATTTTTGTTTGGCCCAGGGTTATAGGGGAATACGAAAATTTAGGTATGTGACTCATTTGGGTACTAACCAATCAGAGAAGAGTTAGGGTTGAAAGTTAGGGTTGAAAGTTAGGGTTGAAAGTTAGGGTTGACACTTAGGATTATTTTTCTATTTTTGTTTGGCCCAGGGTTATAGGGGAATACGAAAATTTAGGTATGTGACTCATTTGGGTACTAACCAATCAGAGAAGAGTTAGGGTTGAAAGTTAGGGTTGAAAGTTAGGGTTGAAAGTTAGGGTTGACACTTAGGATTATTTTTCTATTTTTGTTTGGCCCAGGGTTATAGGGGAATACGAAAATTTAGGTATGTGACTCATTTGGGTACTAACCAATCAGAGAAGAGTTAGGGTTGAAAGTTAGGGTTGAAAGTTAGGGTTGAAAGTTAGGGTTGACACTTAGGATTATTTTTCTATTTTTGTTTGGCCCAGGGTTATAGGGGAATACGAAAATTTAGGTATGTGACTCATTTGGGTACTAACCAATCAGAGAAGAGTTAGGGTTGAAAGTTAGGGTTGAAAGTTAGGGTTGAAAGTTAGGGTTGAAAGTTAGGGTTGAAAGTTAGGGTTGACACTTAGGATTATTTTTCTATTTTTGTTTGGCCCAGGGTTATAGGGGAATACGAAAATTTAGGTATGTGACTCATTTGGGTACTAACCAATCAGAGAAGAGTTAGGGTTGAAAGTTAGGGTTGAAAGTTAGGGTTGAAAGTTAGGATTGACACTTAGGATTATTTTTCTATTTTTGTTTGGCCCAGGGTTATAGGGGAATACGAAAATTTAGGTATGTGACTCATTTGGGTACTAACCAATCAGAGAAGAGTTAGGGTTGAAAGTTAGGGTTGAAAGTTAGGGTTGAAAGTTAGGGTTAGGGTTAGGGTTAGGGTTAGGGTTAGGGTTATAGGGGAATACGAAAATTTAGGTATGTGACTCATTTGGGTACTAACCAATCAGAGAAGAGTTAGGGTTGAAAGTTAGGGTTGAAAGTTAGGGTTGAAAGTTAGGGTTGAAAGTTAGGGTTGACACTTAGGATTATTTTTCTATTTTTGTTTGGGGTTAGGGTTAGGGTTAGGGTTAGGGTTAGGGTTAGGGTTAGGGTTATAGGGGAATACGAAAATTTAGGTATGTGACTCATTTGGGTACTAACCAATCAGAGAAGAGTTAGGGTTGAAAGTTAGGGTTGAAAGTTAGGGTTGAAAGTTAGGGTTGAAAGTTAGGGTTGACACTTAGGATTATTTTTCTATTTTTGTTTGTCCCAGGGTTATAGGGGAATACGAAAATTTAGGTATGTGACTCATTTGGGTACTAACCAATCAGAGAAGAGTTAGGGTTGAAAGTTAGGGTTGAAAGTTAGGGTTGAAAGTTAGGGTTGACACTTAGGATTATTTTTCTATTTTTGTTTGGCCCAGGGTTATAGGGGAATACGAAAATTTAGGTATGTGACTCATTTGGGTACTAACCAATCAGAGAAGAGTTAGGGTTGAAAGTTAGGGTTGAAAGTTAGGGTTGAAAGTTAGGGTTGACACTTAGGATTATTTTTCTATTTTTGTTTGGCCCAGGGTTATAGGGGAATACGAAAATTTAGGTATGTGACTCATTTGGGTACTAACCAATCAGAGAAGAGTTAGGGTTGAAAGTTAGGGTTGAAAGTTAGGGTTGAAAGTTAGGGTTGAAAGTTAGGGTTGAAAGTTAGGGTTGACACTTAGGATTATTTTTCTATTTTTGTTTGGCCCAGGGTTATAGGGGAATACGAAAATTTAGGTATGTGACTCATTTGGGTACTAACCAATCAGAGAAGAGTTAGGGTTGAAAGTTAGGGTTGAAAGTTAGGGTTGAAAGTTAGGATTGACACTTAGGATTATTTTTCTATTTTTGTTTGGCCCAGGGTTATAGGGGAATACGAAAATTTAGGTATGTGACTCATTTGGGTACTAACCAATCAGAGAAGAGTTAGGGTTGAAAGTTAGGGTTGAAAGTTAGGGTTGAAAGTTAGGGTTAGGGTTAGGGTTAGGGTTAGGGTTAGGGTTATAGGGGAATACGAAAATTTAGGTATGTGACTCATTTGGGTACTAACCAATCAGAGAAGAGTTAGGGTTGAAAGTTAGGGTTGAAAGTTAGGGTTGAAAGTTAGGGTTGAAAGTTAGGGTTGACACTTAGGATTATTTTTCTATTTTTGTTTGGGGTTAGGGTTAGGGTTAGGGTTAGGGTTAGGGTTAGGGTTAGGGTTATAGGGGAATACGAAAATTTAGGTATGTGACTCATTTGGGTACTAACCAATCAGAGAAGAGTTAGGGTTGAAAGTTAGGGTTGAAAGTTAGGGTTGAAAGTTAGGGTTGAAAGTTAGGGTTGACACTTAGGATTATTTTTCTATTTTTGTTTGTCCCAGGGTTATAGGGGAATACGAAAATTTAGGTATGTGACTCATTTGGGTACTAACCAATCAGAGAAGAGTTAGGGTTGAAAGTTAGGGTTGAAAGTTAGGGTTGAATGTTAGGGTTGAAAGTTAGGGTTAGGGTTAGGGTTAGGGTTAGGGTTAGGGTTAGGGTTATAGGGGAATACGAAAATTTAGGTATGTGACTCATTTGGGTACTAACCAATCAGAGAAGAGTTAGGGTTGAAAGTTAGGGTTGAAAGTTAGGGTTGAAAGTTAGGGTTGAAAGTTAGGGTTGAAAGTTAGGGTTGAAAGTTAGGGTTGACACTTAGGATTATTTTTCTATTTTTGTTTGGCCCAGGGTTATAGGGGAATACGAAAATTTAGGTATGTGACTCATTTGGGTACTAACCAATCAGAGAAGAGTTAGGGTTGAAAGTTAGGGTTGAAAGTTAGGGTTGAAAGTTAGGGTTGACACTTAGGATTATTTTTCTATTTTTGTTTGGCCCAGGGTTATAGGGGAATACGAAAATTTAGGTATGTGACTCATTTGGGTACTAACCAATCAGAGAAGAGTTAGGGTTGAAAGTTAGGGTTGAAAGTTAGGGTTGAAAGTTAGGGTTGACACTTAGGATTATTTTTCTATTTTTGTTTGGCCCAGGGTTATAGGGGAATACGAAAATTTAGGTATGTGACTCATTTGGGTACTAACCAATCAGAGAAGAGTTAGGGTTGAAAGTTAGGGTTGAAAGTTAGGGTTGAAAGTTAGGGTTGACACTTAGGATTATTTTTCTATTTTTGTTTGGCCCAGGGTTATAGGGGAATACGAAAATTTAGGTATGTGACTCATTTGGGTACTAACCAATCAGAGAAGAGTTAGGGTTGAAAGTTAGGGTTGAAAGTTAGGGTTGAAAGTTAGGGTTGAAAGTTAGGGTTGACACTTAGGATTATTTTTCTATTTTTGTTTGGCCCAGGGTTATAGGGGAATACGAAAATTTAGGTATGTGACTCATTTGGGTACTAACCAATCAGAGAAGAGTTAGGGTTGAAAGTTAGGGTTGAAAGTTAGGGTTGAAAGTTAGGATTGACACTTAGGATTATTTTTCTATTTTTGTTTGGCCCAGGGTTATAGGGGAATACGAAAATTTAGGTATGTGACTCATTTGGGTACTAACCAATCAGAGAAGAGTTAGGGTTGAAAGTTAGGGTTGAAAGTTAGGGTTGAAAGTTAGGGTTGAAAGTTAGGGTTGACACTTAGGATTATTTTTCTATTTTTGTTTGGGGTTAGGGTTAGGGTTAGGGTTAGGGTTAGGGTTAGGGTTATAGGGGAATACGAAAATTTAGGTATGTGACTCATTTGGGTACTAACCAATCAGAGAAGAGTTAGGGTTGAAAGTTAGGGTTGAAAGTTAGGGTTGAAAGTTAGGGTTGACACTTAGGATTATTTTTCTATTTTTGTTTGGCCCAGGGTTATAGGGGAATATGAAAATTTAGGTATGTGACTCATTTGGGTAGTAACCAATCAGAGAAGAGTTAGGGTTGAAAGTTAGGGTTGAAAGTTAGGGTTGAAAGTTAGGGTTGAAAGTTAGGATTATTTTTCTATTTTTGTTTGGCCCAGGGTTATAGGGGAATACGAAAATTTAGGTATGTGACTCATTTGGGTACTAACCAATCAGAGAAGAGTTAGGGTTGAAAGTTAGGGTTGAAAGTTAGGGTTGAAAGTTAGGGTTGACACTTAGGATTATTTTTCTATTTTTGTTTGGCCCAGGGTTATAGGGGAATACGAAAATTTAGGTATGTAACTCATTTGGGTACTAACCAATCAGAGAAGAGTTAGGGTTGAAAGTTAGGGTTGAAAGTTAGGGTTGACACTTAGGATTATTTTTCTATTTTTGTTTGGCCCAGGGTTATAGGGGAATATGAAAATTTAGGTATGTGACTCATTTGGGTAGTAACCAATCAGAGAAGAGTTAGGGTTGAAAGTTAGGGTTGAAAGTTAGGGTTGAAAGTTAGGGTTGAAAGTTAGGATTATTTTTCTATTTTTGTTTGGCCCAGGGTTATAGGGGAATACGAAAATTTAGGTATGTGACTCATTTGGGTACTAACCAATCAGAGAAGAGTTAGGGTTGAAAGTTAGGGTTGAAAGTTAGGGTTGAAAGTTAGGGTTGACACTTAGGATTATTTTTCTATTTTTGTTTGGCCCAGGGTTATAGGGGAATACGAAAATTTATGTATGTGACTCATTTGGGTACTAACCAATCAGAGAAGAGTTAGGGTTGAAAGTTAGGGTTGAAAGTTAGGGTTGAAAGTTAGGGTTGACACTTAGGATTATTTTTCTATTTTTGTTTGGCCCAGGGTTATAGGGGAATACGAAAATTTAGGTATGTGACTCATTTGGGTACTAACCAATCAGAGAAGAGTTAGGGTTGAAAGTTAGGGTTGAAAGTTAGGGTTGAAAGTTAGGGTTGAAAGTTAGGATTATTTTTCTATTTTTGTTTGGCCCAGGGTTATAGGGGAATACGAAAATTTAGGTATGTGACTCATTTGGGTACTAACCAATCAGAGAAGAGTTAGGGTTGAAAGTTAGGGTTGAAAGTTAGGGTTGAAAGTTAGGGTTGACACTTAGGATTATTTTTCGATTTTTGTTTGGCCCAGGGTTATAGGGGAATACGAAAATTTAGGTATGTGACTCATTTGGGTACTAACCAATCAGAGAAGAGTTAGGGTTGAAAGTTAGGGTTGAAAGTTAGGGTTGAAAGTTAGGGTTGACACTTAGGATTATTTTTCTATTTTTGTTTGGCCCAGGGTTATAGGGGAATACGAAAATTTAGGTATGTGACTCATTTGGGTACTAACCAATCAGAGAAGAGTTAGGGTTGAAAGTTAGGGTTGAAAGTTAGGGTTGAAAGTTAGGGTTGAAAGTTAGGGTTGAAAGTTAGGATTATTTTTCTATTTTTGTTTGGCCCAGGGTTATAGGGGAATACGAAAATTTAGGTATGTGACTCATTTGGGTACTAACCAATCAGAGAAGAGTTAGGGTTGAAAGTTAGGGTTGAAAGTTAGGGTTGAAAGTTAGGGTTGAAAGTTAGGGTTGACACTTAGGATTATTTTTCTATTTTTGTTTGGCCCAGGGTTATAGGGGAATACGAAAATTTAGGTATGTGACTCATTTGGGTACTAACCAATCAGAGAAGAGTTAGGGTTGAAAGTTAGGGTTGAAAGTTAGGGTTGAAAGTTAGGGTTGAAAGTTAGGGTTGAAAGTTAGGGTTGACACTTAGGATTATTTTTCTATTTTTGTTTGGCCCAGGGTTATAGGGGAATACGAAAATTTAGGTATGTGACTCATTTGGGTACTAACCAATCAGAGAAGAGTTAGGGTTGAAAGTTAGGGTTGAAAGTTAGGGTTGAAAGTTAGGGTTGACACTTAGGATTATTTTTCTATTTTTGTTTGGCCCAGGGTTATAGGGGAATACGAAAATTTAGGTATGTGACTCATTTGGGTACTAACCAATCAGAGAAGAGTTAGGGTTGAAAGTTAGGGTTGAAAGTTAGGGTTGAAAGTTAGGGTTGACACTTAGGATTATTTTTCTATTTTTGTTTGGCCCAGGGTTATAGGGGAATACGAAAATTTAGGTATGTGACTCATTTGGGTACTAACCAATCAGAGAAGAGTTAGGGTTGAAAGTTAGGGTTGAAAGTTAGGGTTGAAAGTTAGGGTTGAAAGTTAGGGTTGAAAGTTAGGGTTGACACTTAGGATTATTTTTCTATTTTTGTTTGGCCCAGGGTTATAGGGGAATACGAAAATTTAGGTATGTGACTCATTTGGGTACTAACCAATCAGAGAAGAGTTAGGGTTGAAAGTTAGGGTTGAAAGTTAGGGTTGAAAGTTAGGGTTGAAAGTTAGGGTTGACACTTAGGATTATTTTTCTATTTTTGTTTGGCCCAGGGTTATAGGGGAATACGAAAATTTAGGTATGTGACTCATTTGGGTACTAACCAATCAGAGAAGAGTTAGGGTTGAAAGTTAGGGTTGAAAGTTAGGGTTGAAAGTTAGGGTTGAAAGTTAGGGTTGACACTTAGGATTATTTTTCTATTTTTGTTTGGCCCAGGGTTATAGGGGAATACGAAAATTTAGGTATGTGACTCATTTGGGTACTAACCAATCAGAGAAGAGTTAGGGTTGAAAGTTAGGGTTGAAAGTTAGGGTTGAAAGTTAGGGTTGAAAGTTAGGGTTGACATTTAGGGTTAGGGTTAGGGTTAGGGTTAGGGTTAGGGTTATAGGGGAATACGAAAATTTAGGTATGTGACTCATTTGGGTACTAACCAATCAGAGAAGAGTTAGGGTTGAAAGTTAGGGTTGAAAGTTAGGGTTGAAAGTTAGGGTTGAAAGTTAGGGTTGAC
Source organism: Ascaphus truei (assembly GCF_040206685.1). Classification (NCBI taxonomy): domain Eukaryota; kingdom Metazoa; phylum Chordata; class Amphibia; order Anura; family Ascaphidae; genus Ascaphus; species Ascaphus truei. Next base: position 227,539 of record NW_027456936.1, read on the forward strand.
ACTTAGGATTATTTTTCTATTTTTGTTTGGCCCAGGGTTATAGGGGAATACGAAAATTTAGGTATGTGACTCATTTGGGTACTAACCAATCAGAGAAGAGTTAGGGTTGAAAGTTAGGGTTGAAAGTTAGGGTTGAAAGTTAGGGTTGAAAGTTAGGGTTGACACTTAGGATTATTTTTCTATTTTTGTTTGGCCCAGGGTTATAGGGGAATACGAAAATTTAGGTATGTGACTCATTTGGGTACTAACCAATCAGAGAAGAGTTAGGGTTGAAAGTAAGGGTTGAAAGTTAGGGTTGAAAGTTAGGGTTGAAAGTTAGGGTTGACACTTAGGATTATTTTTCTATTTTTGTTTGGCCCAGGGTTATAGGGGAATACGAAAATTTAGGTATGTGACTCATTTGGGTACTAACCAATCAGAGAAGAGTTAGGGTTGAAAGTTAGGGTTGAAAGTTAGGGTTGAAAGTTAGGGTTGACACTTAGGATTATTTTTCTATTTTTGTTTGGCCCAGGGTTATAGGGGAATACGAAAATTTAGGTATGTGACTCATTTGGGTACTAACCAATCAGAGAAGAGTTAGGGTTGAAAGTTAGGGTTGAAAGTTAGGGTTGAAAGTTAGGGTTGAAAGTTAGGGTTGACACTTAGGATTATTTTTCTATTTTTGTTTGGCCCAGGGTTATAGGGGAATACGAAAATTTAGGTATGTGACTCATTTGGGTACTAACCAATCAGAGAAGAGTTAGGGTTGAAAGTTAGGGTTGAAAGTTAGGGTTGAAAGTTAGGGTTGAAAGTTAGGGTTGACACTTAGGATTATTTTTCTATTTTTGTTTGGCCCAGGGTTATAGGGGAATACGAAAATTTAGGTATGTGACTCATTTGGGTACTAACCAATCAGAGAAGAGTTAGGGTTGAAAGTTAGGGTTGAAAGTTAGGGTTGAAAGTTAGGGTTGAAAGTTAGGGTTGACACTTAGGATTATTTTTCTATTTTTGTTTGGCCCAGGGTTATAGGGGAATACGAAAATTTAGGTATGTGACTCATTTGGGTACTAACCAATCAGAGAAGAGTTAGGGTTGAAAGTTAGGGTTGAAAGTTAGGGTTAGGGTTAGGGTTAGGGTTAGGGTTAGGGTTAGGGTTAGGGTTATAGGGGAATACGAAAATTTAGGTATGTGACTCATTTGGGTACTAACCAATCAGAGAAGAGTTAGGGTTGAAAGTTAGGGTTGAAAGTTAGGGTTGAAAGTTAGGGTTGAAAGTTAGGGTTGACACTTAGGATTATTTTTCTATTTTTGTTTGGCCCAGGGTTATAGGGGAATACGAAAATTTAGGTATGTGACTCATTTGGGTACTAACCAATCAGAGAAGAGTTAGGGTTGAAAGTTAGGGTTGAAAGTTAGGGTTGAAAGTTAGGATTATTTTTCTATTATTGTTTGGCCCAGGGTTATAGGGGAATACGAAAATGTAGGTATGTGACTCATTTGGGTACTAACCAATCAGAGAAGAGTTAGGGTTGAAAGTTAGGGTTGAAAGTTAGGGTTGAAAGTTAGGGTTGAAAGTTAGGATTATTTTTCTATTATTGTTTGGCCCAGGGTTATAGGGGAATACGAAAATGTAGGTATGTGACTCATTTGGGTACTAACCAATCAGAGAAGAGTTAGGGTTGAAAGTTAGGGTTGAAAGTTAGGGTTGAAAGTTAGGGTTGACACTTAGGATTATTTTTCTATTTTTGTTTGGCCCAGGGTTATAGGGGAATACGAAAATTTAGGTATGTGACTCATTTGGGTACTAACCAATCAGAGAAGAGTTAGGGTTGAAAGTTAGGGTTGAAAGTTAGGGTTGAAAGTTAGGGTTGAAAGTTAGGATTATTTTTCTATTATTGTTTGGCCCAGGGTTATAGGGGAATACGAAAATGTAGGTATGTGACTCATTTGGGTACTAACCAATCAGAGAAGAGTTAGGGTTGAAAGTTAGGGTTGAAAGTTAGGGTTGAAAGTTAGGGTTGACACTTAGGATTATTTTTCTATTTTTGTTTGGCCCAGGGTTATAGGGGAATACGAAAATTTAGGTATGTGACTCATTTGGGTACTAACCAATCAGAGAAGAGTTAGGGTTGAAAGTTAGGGTTGAAAGTTAGGGTTGAAAGTTAGGGTTGAAAGTTAGGGTTGAAAGTTAGGATTATTTTTCTATTTTTGTTTGGCCCAGGGTTATAGGGGAATACGAAAATTTAGGTATGTGACTCATTTGGGTACTAACCAATCAGAGAAGAGTTAGGGTTGAAAGTTAGGGTTGAAAGTTAGGGTTGAAAGTTAGGGTTGAAAGTTAGGGTTGACACTTAGGATTATTTGGGTTAGGGTTAGGGTTAGGGTTAGGGTTAGGGTTAGGGTTATAGGGGAATACGAAAATTTAGGTATGTGACTCATTTGGGTACTAACAAATCAGTGAAGAGTTAGGGTTGAAAGTTAGGGTTGAAAGTTAGGGTTGAAAGTTAGGGTTGAAAGTTAGGGTTGAAAGTTAGGGTTGAAAGTTAGGGTTGAAAGTTAGGGTTGAAAGTTAGGGTTGAAAGTTAGGGTTGAAAGTTAGGGTTGAAAGTTAGGGTTGAAAGTTAGGGTTGACACTTAGGATTATTTTTCTATTTTTGTTTGGCCCTGGGTTATAGGGGAATACGAAAATTTAGGTATGTGACTCATTTGGGTACTAACCAATCAGAGAAGAGTTAGGGTTGAAAGTTAGGGTTGAAAGTTAGGGTTGAAAGTTAGGGTTGAAAGATTGGATTATTTTTCTATTTTTATTTGGCCCAGGGTTATAGGGGAATACGAAAATTTAGGTATGTGACTCATTTGGGTACTAACCAATCAGAGAAGAGTTAGGGTTGAAAGTTAGGGTTGAAAGTTAGGGTTGAAAGTTAGGGTTGACACTTAGGATTATTTTTCTATTTTTGTTTGGCCCAGGGTTATAGGGGAATACGAAAATTTAGGTATGTGACTCATTTGGGTACTATCCAATCAGAGAAGAGTTAGGGTTAGCGTTGAAAGTTAGGGTTAGGGTTGACCCTTACGATTATTTTTGTATTTGTGTTTGGTGAAAAAAGAATAGAACATTTTTAGTTATGTGACTCATTTAGGTACTTGGCCAATGAGAGTTAAGTTCTGAACAATTTAGGGAGGGTGTGGTTTGGGGTTGAAAGTGTGGTAAGAAAAAGTGTAAGTGGGTAAGAACGTGAGGGAGGTTGTGGGTAGGTGGGTGAGGGAGGTTTAGGGATGTATGGTGGGTGTGGGTAAGGAGGTTGAAGGTTTTTGAGGGAAGGTGGATGATGAAGAGAGTGGGTAGGTGGTGTTGAAGGTGGATTAGGGAGGGTGAGTAAATGTGTCTGGGAGGGTGAGGATGAAGGTGGGTGAAAAAAGTGTGGGTCAGTTCAGGTATGGGTGAGTGGGCAAGGGTGAGGCTGGGTATTGGTGTGCAGGTAAGGGTGGTGAAGGTGAATTTTAATATGGATGATGAGGGTAGAAGGTGGGTGAGGGAGGTTGGGTGAAGGAGGGTGTGGGAAGGTGATGTTGAAGGTGGGTGAGGGATGGTTAATATGGGTATAGGAGGCTTTGTAGGTAAGGTTGAGGCCAGTAAGGTAGAGTGAACATGGGTGAGGGAGGGTGAAGATTAAGGTGGAAGAGGGAGGGTGTGTTTAAGTGGGGTTAAAGGTTGGTGAATGTAGGTGAGGTAGGGGGATGAGTGAAGGTGTGGGTGAGTGAAGGTGTTGGTGAGGGGGCAATGGTGGGTGGGTGAAGGTGGATGAGTGTGAGGGTGAAGGTGGATGAGGTGGTGGGTGATAGTGAACATGGGTCAAGAGCGGGTGAGGGAGGGCATGGAATCAGTCTGTGAGCCTGCCCTTTCTATTTTGTTGTATATATTCTATTCCCTATCCAATTGACATGTTGCATTTATATGCAGTTAGTCATTCAAAAATTTGAAAACTCTTGCATTCGTTGCATGTTAGCGAGAGGCACCCTTAGAGGTAAAGAGCTAGCTTTTACCTCACTACTAAGTACTTGGACATTGAGGACTAGATCCGTTTTGTACAGAGCGGAGCTTCTCCTCTGCCGTATGCTAGGAGTGAAGAAGCACTACTGTCTATCGTCCGTAAAGGGGTATGCTTTCTTCCCCCAATTTACAGTCGAGCTAGCGCTGCAGATGGGACAGTAGCGAAGAGTTCACTGCCTGACTCTAAAAGGGCACACTCGTGTAAAGGGAGAGAAATCAACTCAAAGCTTTATATCCTGAGAGATAAAAGCAATGCATTGTGTAGGTGTACTCACTTACCTCAACTACTTACCTCCTTGTTAGTATGTCCTTTGTGAACATCATCTTGATAGACGAACTTACCTATTTTCATACTGCAAATAAATTTTACCCAAGATAAGTGAAAAAATATAATGCAATCCCCTTTAGAGCAATGCAGTTGAGGACCCTCTTTCACTGATGAACTAAATAAACAATGCTTAGACTGAGTGAGAGAGGGGTTTGTGAGAGAGAGGGGAGAGTGGTAGTCCTTGAAAGAGAGAGAGAAAGAAAGGACATTTGTGAGAGTAAAATACAGGTGATTTAGAAGGAGCAGGGATGCTAGTCAGGGAGAGTAATAGAGAGCAGGGAGAGAAAGAGAGGGTGTGAGAAAGAAAAAGAGAGAGAGAGAAGTGGAAGAAAGAAATGTGTGTGAGAGCAAGAGACGGGTTGAAGTGAAAGAGATAGAGTGGGAGTAAGAGAGAAAAAAATTGAGAGAAGGGAGAGGGAGAGAGAAGGGAGAGGGAGAGAGAAGAGAGGGAGAGAGAAGGGAGAGAGAGAAAGCAGGGAGAGACAAGTGTGAGAGGAGGGACAGAGAAGGGAGAGGGAGAGAGAAGGGAGAGGGAGAGAAAAGGAAAAGGGAGAGAAAATGAAAAGGGAGAGAGAAGGAAATGGAGATAGAAGGAAAAGGGAGAGAGAAGGAAGAGGGAGAGAGAATGGATAGGGAGAGAGAAGGGAGAGAGAAGGCAGAGGGATAGAGAAGGGAGTGAGAAAAGGGAGAGAGAAGGGAGAGAGAAAGAAAAGGGAGAGAGAAGGAAAAGGGAGAGAGAAGGAAAAGGGAGAGAGAAGGAAAAGGGAGAGAGAAGGAAAGGGAGAGAGAAGGAAAGGGAGATAGAAGGAAAAGGGAGAGAGAAGGAGAAGGGATAGAGAATGGAGAGACAAGGGAGAGGGAGAGACAAGGAAAGGGAGAGAGAAGGGATAGGGAGAGAGAAGGGAGAGGGAGAGAGAAGAGGGTGACAGGGAGAGAGGAGGGAGAGAGAATGGAGAGGGAGAGAGAAGGAAAAGGGAGGGGAAAGGAAAAGGGAGAGAGAATGGAAAGGGAGAGAGAAGGAAGAGGGAGGGAGAAGGAAGAGGGAGAGAGAAGGAAGAGGGAGAGAGAAGGAAGAGGGAGAGAGAAGGAAGAGGGAGAGAGAAGGAAGAGGGAGAGAAAAGGAAGAGGGAGAGAGAAGGAAGAGGGAGAGAGAAGGAAGAGGGAGAGAGAAGGAAGAGGGAGAGAGAATGGAGAGACAAGGGAGAGGTAGAAACAAGGGAGAGGGAGCGACAAGGGATAGGGAGCGACAAGGGATAGGGAGAGAGAAGAAAGAGGGAGAGAGAGAAGGGATAGGGAGAGAGAGAAGGGATAGGGAGAGAGAGAAGGTAGATGTAGAGAGAAGGGAGATGGAGAAGAAGGAAGATGGAGAAGGGAGAGAGAGAGAGAGAGAGAGAGAGAGAGAGAAGGGAGAGAGAGAGAGTGATGAGGGAGTGACAAGGAAAAGGGAGAGAGAAGGGAGAGGGAGAGAGAAGGGAGAGGGAGAGAGGAGAGAGAAGGGAGAGAGAGAGAGGGAGAGACAGAGAGAAGGAAGAGGGTGAGAGAGAAAGGAATGGTTGAGAGAGAGAGAAGGGAGAGGGAGAGGGAATGACGAGGGAGTTATAAGGGAGAGGGAGAGAGAAGGGAGGGGGAGAGAGAGAGAAGGAAATGGAGAGAGAGAGAAGGGAGAAGGAGAGCGAAGGAAAGGGGAGGGGAAAGGAAAAGGGAGAGAATGGAGAGATAAGGAAAAGGGAGAGAGCATGGAAAGGGAGAGAGAAGGAAGAGGGAGAGAGAAGGAAGAGGGAGAGAGAAGGGATAGGGAGAGAGAAGGGAGAGAAAGGCAGAGGGATAGAGAAGGAAGAGGGAGAGAGAAGGGATAGGGAGAGAGAAGGGAGAGAAAGGCAGAGGGATAGAGAAGGGAGTGAGAAAAGGGAGAGAGAAAGAAAAGGGAGAGAGAAGGGAAAAGGAGAGAGAAGGAAAAGGGAGAGAGAAGGAAAGGGAGAGAGAAGGAAAAGGGAGGGGGAATGGAGAGACAAGGGAGAGGGAGAGACAAGGAAAGGGAGAGAGAAGGGATAGGGAGAGAGAAGGGAGAGGGTGGGAGAAGGGGGTCACAAGGGAGAGAGGAGGGAAAGAGAAGGGAGAGGGAAAGAGAAGGGAGAGGGAGAGAGAAGGAAAAGGGAGGGGAAAGGAAAAGGGAGAGAGAATGGAGAGACGAGGGAGAGGTAGAAACAAGGCAGAGGGAGCGACAAGGGATAGGGAGAGAGAAGGAAGAGGGAGAGATAAAAGGGATAGGGAGAGAGAGAAGGGATACAGAGAGAGAGAAGGTAGATGTAGAGAGAAGGGAGATGGAGAAAGAAGGAAGATGGAGAAGGGAGAGAGAGAGAGAAGGGAGAGAGAGAGAGAGAGAGAAGGGAGAGAGAGAGAGTGATGAGGGAGTGACAAGGAAAAGGGAGAGAGAAGGGAGAGGGAGAGAGGCGAGAGAGAAGGGAGAGAGAGAGAAGGGAGAGGGAGAGAGAAGGAAGAGGGTGAGAGAGAAGGGAATGGGAGAGAGAGAGAAGGGAGAGGGAATGACGAGGGAGTTATAAGGGAGAGGGAGAGAGAAGGGAGGGGGAGAGAGAGAGAGAAGGGAGGGGGAGAGAGAGTGAATGGAGAGGGAGAGAGAGAGAGAGAAGGGAGAGAGAAGGGAGAGGGAGAGGTTGAGAAGAGAGAGAGAGAGAAGGGAAAGGGAGAGAGAGAAGGGAGGTCAGGTGTTCAGGATATCCAAGCTTCAACACAGATGATTTAATCAGTCCCTGCTTCAGCACAGGTGGCTCAATCAGGGTCTCTGTCTTCAAACAAGCCTCTGTTTGAGCCACTTGTGCTGAAGCTGTAAAA